>NC_090657.1:49428425-49728425 GCF_040937935.1 Hyperolius riggenbachi | reverse complement strand
TGAAATTTGGGCGCCTGGGGCTAATGGACTATTTGGGCTCAATTATAGGCAATAATGCAAAATATCAGCTATTGGGCACCAAAGAAATTTGGCCGCCTGGCCCAGACAATACATTTTTTTTTTTCATTAGAATTGGTGTTTCAACAAATATTATTTTGAAATGTGTTTTGAGAATTATATCATATTATCGTTTTTTAACTTTCTTAGAAATGTATCACTTTTTTGTATTACCCTTCTTTGCAGCGGACAATGGGGGTTTTAGGGTTAGCCATCAGGAAGGGTTTTTTTAGGGTTAGACTTCAGGAAGGGGGGTTTTAGGGTTAGACTTCAGGAAGGGAGGGGGGGGGGGGCTTAGGGTTAGGCACCACCATTACCATTATTTTCATTTTATTTTTCTATCTCAGAAAAGATGAAGATACAATTAAAAAAATATTGGTTTAGGCAATATCTTAAAATTTTGGCTATACCCTGCGCCCTTTTTTTCCTGGCGCCCTTATTTTGATGTATGTGGATGTATGTAGCTGCTAAGGGTATTTGCGCAAGGAAGCAAGGGGGCCGGAGAAGGCGGGGAGAGGGGGAGCTGTGGGCATGAGGAGTATTTCATAGACATGCCAGTGCCCCACATCTTTAATTTTCATTTCAGCTCTGTTATCTTTTAAGCAGGGCAGCAGTGGAACTTATTACATTGCATGCAAATCAGAAAAGGATTACTGCGTGCACCTTCCGTCAAGTTAGTGGTTTATTATCATCAACAGCGACAGCCAATGCTTGAGGGTACAGACATCTAAGACACTGTATATAATACAAAACAGTCCAACGTGATGTAAACCATTTCTTACGTATCCATAGGTGCAGGCTCAGTGATGCGGGAGGTGGGTGCGGGCACTGAAAGGTGGGGCGACGGCCGTTTCGCGTCTATCTGACGCTTGGTCACGCGTTCCACTAAAGTGAAGAAGTGAGTCTTCCGGTATATGACGGGATAAACCCCGCCCCTTCCGGGATCGTCACTTCCTTTGGTGCAAAGCTTGTAGCCTTGGAGACCGAGACTCCTTCCTCCGATATTGCTGGGTAAACAAACCCAGGTGTGCCGTTGCCATAGACATGACACGCCATCAAACTATAGGCAGCGCGTCATGTTAACAGCCGGGCGGAGCACCATTCTGTGCTACACATATTATGGCTGCGGCGGTCCGTAATATTTAAACGGAAACTAGCTGGAGGGAGAATTAACCTCCTGCTACCGCTCACTGTATGTTGCGAATAAGACCTATCGCAACTACATGCTATGGAAATGGCCAGTATCATAAATGGGTGGCATCAAGGTCTCGCAGGCCAAAACAAAGTGAACATAAATTGTGACAGTGGGTTAAAATGGTTAATTTGCTAGGAAGCACATAACGGGGTCACACCACGATACTGGTATCTAGCAAGGGGCACAGGGGTACTACAAGTGGTCTCAGATACACCAGTATTAATTTTCCCTGGGATACCAAAAGCCGGTGCTAGCCAGTGAGATCCATTTTGTGCTGTGTAAACACACTTACACTCACGCTGCATGTGGGAAGTGCCACACTACATCTTTTTCTTTCTTAGATTAGAACTTAATTAGAACTTATTAAATTACCTGCCCCACTGGCAATGAGCTGCACTGAAGAGCAGTGAGGGCAACCTGTCCTAGGTTGCCCTCACTGCTCTTCAGTGCAGCTCATTGCCAGGCTTTGCAGCTAATCACCATGCGGTTCTGGATGCCTGTCACTGAGAGTTACGTGGTGCTGCAATGCGCTACACTGAAGAGGAGAGAGGAGGACCTGTCCACCCGCTGGGAGCAGGTAATGTAATATGCTCCAATGTGCTGCTTGTCCACTAGATTTATACACAGGGACCCATATGCAAATAAAGTTTTTTTTTTTTCCTAGGTGATATTTTCACACCCTGTCAATAAAATGCCTTTTTAAGCCACCAGCAAGCAAGAAAATACTCCTGAATAATTTTGATAGTACTTTTTTTTACCTACTTTTGGGTACTTTTTCAACTGCAGAGTGCTGCAAATTTATTTTAAACAGAAGATAAAAAATTATCTCCTAGGAAAAAACTTAAGAGAAAAAGTGAATTAGGCCCAATGGCCCGTATGCAATTCACTTTATCTCCTGTGTTTTCTCCTAGGCGTGGTTTTTGTCTCTTATCAATAAAATGCCTTTTAGGCCACCAGCAAGCAAAAAAAAGAAAACTCAAAATAATTTTAATACTTTAACTAACTTTTAAGTACTTTTTCAACTGTAAAATGCTTAAAAGTTATTTTAAAGAGAATAAGAAAATAATCTCCTTGGCGATAACTCAGGAAGAAATAGTTAATTGCATATGGTCCAATGGCCTGATGCAATTCACTTTTCTCTTAAGTTTTCATCTTCTGTTTAAATACCTTTTTTAGCCATTTACAATTGAAAGTACAAAAAAGTGGGTAAAAAATACTTTCAATTTTATTCTGAGTATTTTCTTTCTTGCTGGAAGAGATGGCCCGAACCTCCGATTTTCCGGGTTCACGAACTTGCGCAAAAGTTCAGTTCGTGCGAACCGCAATAGACTTCAATGGGGAGGCGAACTTTGAAAACGAGAAAAATTTATGCTGCCCACAAAGGTGATGGAAAAGATGTTTCAAGGGGTCTAACACCTGGAGGGGGGCATGGCGGAGTGGGATACATGCCAAAAGTCCTGGGGAAAAAAATCTAGATTGGACGCAAAGCAGCGTTTTAAGGGCAGAAATTACATTGAATGCTAAATTGCAGGCCTAAAGTGATTTAAAACATCTTGCATGTGTATACATCAATCAGGTAGTGTAATTAGAGTTCTGCTACACACTGACACACCAAACTCACTGTGTAACGCACCGCAAACAGCTGTTTGTGTAGTGACGGCCGTGCTGGATTGGTGCGCACCATGGCCAGAGTGCAGGTCGTGGCGGTTTTCAAGCCCATATGGTCGCCGGGCTGTGGTAGCTCACTGATATAAGTGACTGTCCAGCTGATCAAATTTGGTCTGTCCACAATGAGGCAACAACCTTATTATTGTGGGTGTGAAACCCCCCCACCCCACCCCCGGGCACACTCATATAGCCGTCGTTCATTGTGATACGCAAGCCCTTTCACCACGGCAAGGTAATGATCACGAAGGGGAATTGGCACATGTACATGCGTTTTGTTCATATTGGGGGGGGGGGGGGATGAAGTGAAAGGTATGCGCTGACTTGACTAATACAATGTGCAGTCACACAGGTGCAGTTAACAGGTATGCACAGAGTGGTATATCACACTGCGTGCACTCACGTAGGTAGGTAGGTGCACTGAACACAACAGGTAGGTATATGCAGTGATGGGTATTACAAATGTGCACCTGTCACACACAGACAGGTACTGGATAGGCACAGTGACACTGCGTGCTCTCACATGGGTAGGTGGGTGCACTGAAGTGAACAACGGGTAGGTATATGCAGTGATGGGTATTACAATGTGCACCTGTCACACACACACAGGTAGTCACTGAATGTGCTGGGCCTGGCAGTAGCACACACAGTAGGAATTACCAAGGCTGTCTATGCAACACAAGTGTCAGTGGGACACACAAAAAAAATAAAAAATAAAATAGATCACAAGAACAAGATTAGCTCTCAAAAGAGCTGTTGAGGGGTGCTTTTTTAGCAATAAGAATAGGAAGGAGCAAGCTAAGAAGCCTACAGCCTATAGCTCTCTATGCAACAGCTCTCCCTTCTCTAATTAATGCAGGCACAAAAGTGAGTCCAAAGCCTGACGCTGCCTGCCTTTTATGGGGAGGGAGTGGCTCTAGGAGGGAGTGTAGCCTGATTGGCTACAATGTGTCTGCTGACTGTGATGTAGAGGGTCAAAGTTGACCCTCATGATACACTATAGGGGTGAACCGTATTTCCAGAAAAGTTTGCGGCTCTCCGCGATCACACACCCCGGAAGTTTGCCGGGAACCAATCGCCGGGCGAACCGTTCGTGCCATCTCTACTTGCTAGTGGTTTAAAATGCATTTTATTGACAAGATGTAAAAATTCACCTAGGAGAGAACGAAGGAAAACAAGTGAATTGCATCAGGCCCAATGTCTTAATTAAGAGCTCAAAAAACACATTTTTATACTTGCATACTTACAATGTATGTTGTAGCACATACTTTAATACGTTATAAATTATTTATCATCAAATGAATGGATTTAAATACGTACAACCAAATTATAAATCGCTGTACATTATACGTTTTCTCAAAAATGCTAGTGATAGGACGCAGTCTACATAATCTAGTCTCTGAAGTTCTTGTGGGCTTTCTCTGAGCAGTCTATTTTCTTCCCTCACCCCCAAAAAACATTCTTGCATTTGGCATCCCCTCCCCCCCCCAAAAAAAAAAAAAATTTGCTCCTGCGCCATAGGCCATGTGTTGGTGTAATATAAATCTGTAAAAGTGAAAAATAAACTGGGACAGGAACACCAAAATACTAATCTGGTAGAAGCACAGGCCAGCTTGTCAATTTGTCCGCCCACGTCATGTGATCCGCCTACAGCTAGCAGCAGCCTTGAAGTGGTCACCACCTACGCCCCCGTGATCGCCGAAACCTCAACCAACATGTTTTAATTGTCACTTCAACTTTGTGTTCTTAAAGCAATATATTTTTCCTTGGTTTTTTTGTTTTTGTTTTTTATGTTTACAGTCTATAAAGCTGCTGTGAGGCACAAACATAAGAGATACATAAGCAGAAAAGATGTACTTTAAAAAAAATGTTGCTTATGGAATTACAAAGTTAATATTTAGGCTAGTTGCACACATGGGGCTTGATTCACTGAAGCGTGATAACTGCTATCACAGCATTGCGTTGCGCGCCAACGGCGTTACGTTGCGTGACGCAAGTGATGTCATACATGTCTGACATTTAAGTCACAAGCACGCTTCCAGACAGGTGTTATGAGACTTCTGGAATGAATGCACATGTGCACCGCACTGCTACCGCAACAATCCAGTGCCTTTGACTCCAATGCAATCACTCGTCGAGTGGTTCTGCGCGCTGCAGAGTCTGCGTTGCCTCTTTGTTGTCTCAGTGTTCTTCTTGATGTTGGCGCATACATCCATGTGGATTGTTTTATTCTACGGTATCACAGACTGTTTTATGGTTTCTGGTGCGCCTCTGATGTCAATTATACCATGTGCCTTTGAGGAAGCGGCTTTTAGCCGTGAAACATGAGTTAGGCTGTGTTTTTGTTGTACATTGGATATCTGCTTTGTGCACTTGGTCTTGAATCCACATGTTGTACTTAATGGAAAGCAGAATCAGGAATACAGATTGATATCGTTATTCATGATAATACGGTGTTGATTGGCTCCAGAAAAGCCTCAAAGTAAACTGAATGTTCTTTTTCGTTTGTTTGAATATAATAGGGGTGGGACCTAGACTATCTACTTTTATTGTAAGGCTATATATACTGTTGCCTCTGCTTCCGTAGCATCGTGTCGCACCGCAGGTACTGTGGCCAATCTCATTGAGATTGAGAACACCTTGGCCAGCACTGCCAGATGTCGGCATCCACAGCAGCGTCAGCCATCGCCGCAGGTTTCTTTCAGGGGTCATCACTGCTGAACCTTTGCCTCCCTCTGCCCCCCTGGTCTCCTTAGGGATAACAGATGATTGCCAAGTGCAACTGGTGGCGCCATAGTATGGCAGCCTCAGCTCTCGACTTTCACACCTTAACCCCACTCTATCCTTCCAGAACCTGTATGAGCCAAAACCAATTCCGGGTACAACCCCCCCGTTTGTACTTGGCGAAATAAATGATTCTGATTAATGGCCACAGTGGCGAGAGAGCGTACCGTGAGGCTATTGTGTGCTGCAGTAGCAATGTACCCCAGGTAACTTGTAATGCGCAACACGTGGTACTCTCAATGCTACTGTAACAGTGCTGTTAGTACCGGAAATAATGCTGTGCGCTGCCTGCAGTATGTGAATCGGGCCCTTGGCATACAACTTTCTTGCCTTACCAATGATTTTAATCTAAACACAAATGCAGGAAAAATGCACCATGCACTATGATTGTCATAAAATATATAGGTATATATATAATTATAATTATTTTATATATATTTTTTTTCTTAATGCAAACTTGGTGCCCTTGCAATAGACAAAGATTTTCAGTTTGGAACACAGTCAGAGGGAAAGGATATTACTAACCCAGGTGTTAGGCCTTGTTCACATCATAAATCGCAATCGTTAATTAGTGATTTTTAGTGAAGTGCTTTTGCAGAGTGAACCCAGAATAGAATAAATACAATGCATTTATTCTAAAAAGCACTCGGGAAATGGCTATACAAAGCGCTTTTTCAAGCATTTTGCGATTTCCTTATTTTATATATTCTTATATTCTCTTATTCTTAGTATATTCATTATAGGCAAATTGCCCCAAAAAATGGTACAGGCAGCGCTTTGGAATCCAACCGCTCAGATGTGAACTCTCATAGCAATTCATTGCACAAGCGCTTTTAGGGAGATTTTGAAAATCGACGGTGCTTAAAGGGAACCAGAGAGGAACGGGCTGAAAAAAAAAGAACAAGCCTTTATACATACCTGGGGCTTCTTCCAGCCCCATAAGCCTGGATCGCTCCCACGCCGCCATCCTCCGCTTCCTGGAACCGCCGTTACCGGGCCCGTCACTTCCGGCGGACGCGGCCAATTGTCCGCATCACAGGGGCTCCCTCCATACATGTACGCATGCGGCTGCACAGCAGGCAGCCTCATGCGTACTTGTATAGAAGGAGCTCCGTGTGATGCGGCGAATCGGCCGCGTCCGCCGGCCGACTGGCCGACTAGCGGCAATGACGGGACCCGGTACCGGCGGATCCAGGCAGCAGAGGACGGCGGCGTGGGAGCGATCCGTGCCTATGGGGCTGGAGGAAGCCCCAGGTATGTATTAAAGCTTCCCCCCAACCTCTCTTGTTCCCTTTAAAAAAACAAACAAAAGCGCTCTTAGTGTGAACCAGCCCTATAAGAGGGACTGTAGTGACATATAGTAGAAAGCAGTAATTATTCAGGATACCCACTTTTACGATAATTCTCCTGGTTTCAATATCAGAAACACTTCCTATATCTACAGTATATATTGCTGTACATTAGTATGTAGCGCCGCCCTCCCACTGATGTTTAGCCTAGGTGGTTTAGCTATTCTCCTACCAGAACATTCTGGTAGATTGTGGGTATGGACCTTAAAGTGGATCCGAGATGAACTTTTACACATTGCATAATTGTTCCTTTCCTATTGTTTATTGGGCATGTCTCAAGCCAGATACTTTTGTTTTTTGTTTTAATACTCTAATTTCCTATAAACTAAACAAGCCACGCCCACAGGTTTTAAGAGAGCCAAGGTACTTTCAGACAGTAGCAAGGGCTCATGGGAGCTCAGTCTGGGCAGGAGGAGGGGGGAGGTATTACTAGCCAGAGATTTCAGAGGTGGAGGAGGAGGGGGGATTAAGTTTTTTTGTTTTGTTTTTCTTTTTTGCTCAAGATGCAGATAAACCTGCCTCTGTGTAATGTTTACAAACATGGCTGCTGTCATTGTATCACAGGAAGAAATAATAATTTTCTATTAAAGCTGTTTGCGGCTAGGTTTGCTGTGTAAACTATCTAATCTTTAGATAAGATATATAGACAAGTTACTTGTTCTAGTTAGTTTTTCATCTCTGATCCGCTTTAAGATTTTGCTTAGGGCATTGTGAATCACCACAAGGTCAGTCCTGCAAACATAAGAGAGACTCTTAGAGACGCTCATGCTTACTACTTTCACATGGATAGGCACAACGTTTTTGAATAGACCCGAGGAAGCGGGTGAGTACCCGTGCTATGCGTTATCTTTTGTCGATTAAAATCAAGGCAATTACCTTGTTATGGATATACCATATAGTTTTAGCTAGGAACCCACTATAAATACACAGGGCTCCTCCATCACGGTAATCGGTCACAGAAGAGAGACTGTCGGGTGTAATACGCTGTGGATTTCACATCTCTCTGAAGTCTGAGTTGGCCGCTCTCCTGTGATGAGTAGAATGGGGAGTGCCTCGTATAATCAGGAGGTTTATAGACGTGCTCCTCTGTGCATTGTACGCTGGACTCCCAGTTCTGTTTTCACTATCACAGTTACTTCTCAGCACAGTTTTACACTTCTGATAAACCTCAGTTGGAAACTCTTCTTACTCAGCAGCCTCATCAAATATGGCAATCATCGAACACAGAATGGTGGAATCCCCTTTAAATTCTCAGAACCCGAAAAGCAATTGTTTGCTTATACTGTACATCAGGTGTGAGTTCTGAAACTGCTGAAATGCATTTCCAATGCTACCTCAGCTGAAACTATTTTCTCTGGTATTTTACTCTAGACTGGGGGTGCCCATTGCGTTGATCCCCATCTACCAATAGATCGCAAAGGGCTGCTGGATAGATTGCGGTCTGATGCTTTAAAATAGTGCACCGCACGCTGACAGTGCAGTGCCGGCGCACCATCTAATTGTGCTGCTCTGCTGCCTTATGCAGAGCTGCGCACAGCCAGTCAGAGGCAGCGAAGGAAGAGGCGTGGCAAATGAGTGTTCCCTCCCCTCCAGGCTGCAATGGGGAGCAACGTGGCCACACACACCCAGCAGTTCCTGCGTGCCAGAAAGCTGAAGAAAGAAAAGGGGCAAGTGAGCATCTGACATTTTCTAAGTGGGCACTGTGTGTACTGAATACCAATGTGGGGGCCCAAGATTTTCTTTTTCCTTTGCAGGTGGGGGGGGATGCAGAGTCTGCAAGTCTGCCTGATAATGTGTATGGGGGGGAATTCTGCATCTGCTTGATTGTGCTTTGATGGAGGAGGGGGGGATGTTGGTAGATTACTTAGAATTGGTCATTTTAAAAGTAGCTCACGACCCGAAAAAGTGTGGGCACCCCTGTACTAGGCAAATAAGTTGGCAGACTGAATATGTAAAAGGCCATTATCATTATTGCAGTTCTAGTGCAGATGTGAAGACCTAAACCGGTTTTATGATATCTTCCTGTTTACATTACGATGGACCTGGATGGATTACAGGGTACAAATTAAATTGCACAGTGTAAATAGTAGGAACAAATCTGCAATTCTCCAATGGCTCTAATAAAACTTCCACTTTATTTGGTAGCAAAACAGGACAGACAAAATGGGTGACTCATTTCAGACAACCATGTGTCTTTATTTACGATATGAGTTAAGACACACTGATGTCTGAAATATGTCAGCCATATTGGCCTCAATTCACTAAGCTTTTCTCCTCTCTTTAATAACTCTTCTAGAGTTGTTACCATGGTGATAAGGCATGTAGTATTCAGGAAACATTTTACCTCAGGCAAACCTAAAGTTAACTCTTCTGTCTTTAAGTTAACTCTTTAATCCTTAAAATAACTCCAGAGTTAAAGACAGGCTGTTCATTAACTGCGTGTGAAAATAACTACAGAGGAGGTAAATTAACTACAGAGGAGGTAAATTAACTACAGAGGAGGTAAATTAACTACAGAGGAGGTAAATTAACTACAGAGGAGGTAAATTAACTACAGAGGAGGTAAATTAACTACAGAGGTGGTAAATTAACTACAGAGGTGGTAAATGAACTACAGAGGAGGTAAATTAACTACAGAAGAGGTAACGTAAGGAATTAAGAGATAAGATAACTCTCTTACTTGCCTTATTATCTCCAGCATGATCTTAGTGAATTGAGGCCATTGTCTGACCGTCTTGATTTACAGAAGTACTTAATGACCGTTGCTCAGTCCAACTGCCAACAAAGTGTTCAAACGAATAGGCAGGCATATTGTATAGATCCTTTCCAGAGATTGCTTTTGTAAAGAATGATGGTCAATGACATGCAAATAAGCTTTCTTAAAATTCAAATTTCATGTAAATGATATGCAGTTTGAACTTGGGCCAATAAAAATTGGCAGGAAGTTATTCCGATTGGTCCAATTTCAAGCTGAAATCTTGTATAGATCCCCTCCAGGAAGTGCATTTGTAAAGAATAAACGTAATACTGAGAATCCCCCGTGAGTAGATGGAGTACTCCAAAACTATTCCAGCTATTTACTATATACGATAAGTGACAGTGACATAGGAAAAAAAAGTAAATTATACTGCGTTTTTTTTTTTTTTTTTTTATTTTTTGATGGGGTCCTTTAACACTCCCTTCATATCACTTTAATTTAGGTTCTGTGGAGTATTGCTTTTGTAGCCTCTTCTTGTAAAGGAGATGGACATTTCTGCATTACTTACCGTCCTTATCGAGTTATTTGGGCAGTGATGAGTTTTTAATATATTGCATCAGTACAGAAATGTTCAAAAAAGTTTTCTAGTAGAGGGGCTGCAGTAGCACTTTCTCCTCGCTTGAGCCACAGGTTTTTCCTATGGTTAGACCCCAACGCCTACTGGTGGGAGGTATGATCTAAATATATACCTCCATTCTAAGTATTCTTAAGTGACATCCTCCCATTGCTTTCGTGCTTTAGTAAATCCAGTGTATTTTATTGTTATATACTTGGCTGCTAGCCTAAAGGTGGTCATACATAATTAATTTGTTTGTTTTTTTTGTGTTAACCAGAGAAATGATTTTTTTTCTGCTCGATCAAATAACCGGGAAAATCTAACCTATATATCATACTTATGATCGATTTTTCCAAATGATCAAACAAATGATTGAATAGAAATTTCATTTTTTTTAAATAATTTTTCTATCTAATTTTTCCGACGTTCGATCAGATTTTCATAGAAAAAAATGAATTGTTAGTTTTTTTGGTTTTTTTTTTTTTTTTCCCTTGATGGAAAAAAAGGATTCTTTTTGCGTTCCTCTATTTGATCATTTTGGTCAAATATAAAAATCAAACAATTTTATTGTACAGTGTATGGGCAAGTCTGATAAATCATGTGTGTCATCAAGTTGGAATAAGGCTTTTCGAACCTCATAGGCAGTGTTCACACTTGTTGCTGTTTTTGTTATTTTGCGATATGCATCCCCCACACACCCAATGTTGATCAGTGGGCGGCAGTCAACATTTACGCAGGCTTTATTTTTTTTTGTATGTGGGGAAAGATTTTGAACAGCAGGTTGCATTTTTCTGACATCACATTTTTTTTTACTTTAGCTGCTTTTAAAAAAACACAAATATATTTTCACATGTACAAAATCAGTGGGAAAAATGTTGCGTGGTTTCCACAAGGGTAATATATAGACATGGAGGTTTGGGGCGTTCAGAACACTTCCAGGTTCTTTTTTTAGCAGACTTGGATTAGGAGTTGTGATTTTTTTTCTCCAGAATACTTTTGTCCTTATTCAAGTCCTTTTTTTCTCAGACACTGAAGCAAAAAAAAAATTATTATTAAATATTTGTATGTGTTGTACAGCTAAGCAATAAAACACTAGGATCAGAGACCTAAGTCTAATATTGTTAAGAAACTCCAGTTATCTATGCAAAAGAGCCACTGAGGTCCATGACTTTGAAAATCGCAGAGAGCTCTGTCTTCTGAAGCTTATTATCTCAAGTGTCAATCACTTTTTTTTTTCTGCATAGGACAGTTCAAAAGTTCACTAGCCTGCTCTGTAAAATCATTTAGAATGCTGAGTAGTATGTAAACTGCAAATATTAGAGTATGTTGCAATGTTCTAAAAAACACTATATTACTGAAAATAAAATGAGAATATTTTCTTTGCTGCTAATGTTCTAGTAATTATCCGTACTACACAACCAATTCATTATATCATAATTATTTTTTTTTATTCAGTGTCTCTTAAAAGGGAACCTAAACTGAGATGGATATGGAAGTTTCCACTTAAACAATACCATTTGCTGGCAGTCTTGCTGATCTCTTTTGCTGCAGTAGTGTCTGAATCACACACCTGAAACAAGCATGCAGCTAATCCAGTCTGACTTCAGTCAGAGCACCTGATCTGCATGCTTGTTGAGGGGCTGTGGCTAAAAGTATTAGAGACACAGAATCAGCAGGAGAGTCGGGCAACTGGTATTCTTTTAAAAGGAAAAATCCAAATTCTTCTCAGTTTAGGTTCCCTTTAAGTTTCTTCCTAGGTTATGTTTTTACACCTTATCAATATAAATGTTTCTTAACCCTCCCACGTGGGGGGCGGCGGCAGCAGCAATCATTTTTTCCTCAGGCGGCAAAAAGTCTAGGGCCGGCCCTGGTCCTACGTCCATGTATCATGTAGTGTATGTATATCGTAGTCTAGGGCCAATTTAGGGGGAAGCTAATGAACTTAGCTGTATGTTTTTGGGATGTAGGTGGAAACTCGAGTGCCCGGAGGCAGACACGGGGAGAACGGCGCTGCAAGGAGAGGGCGCTTACCACTGTGCTGCCCATTACTAAATACTCCCCCCCCCAAAGTCCATACACGGCTTGTCTTCCTGGCAGTCTGAGCTAAGCACCCCTTCAGAAAAGACTGCTGCTGATTGGTGGATTCGATAGTTTGGGTCATGTCCCATCCTTTGAGGCATTGCAGGAGGTTGAAGCGGGCCTGAACTCAGAAATTCCGCTCTGCTCTAAAAGATAAGCAACAGCATTAAAACCTTTAAAGAAAAACACAGCTGATACAAATCCTAATATAAATCTGCAGTGTATCTACATCCTGCTTTCATGGAAGCAGACAGTGTTCACATCCTGTGCTTTCAAATTGGCCTTTCTGTCATGGAAGTCAGCTGATGCAGCTGAGGGATCAAATTACAACTTGTGATTAGACACAGATGAGGTGGATTAGACAGGATAAACTCTATAAATACATGCAGGGTGCATTTCTCTGTTTTCTTTCTGTCCTGTGCAAGAGTTCAGGTCTACTTTAACAGGGGCTCAGTATCTCACTGGAGAACAAGTACCCCACCTCCAAAACTAGCGGTGGTAAGGTGGAAACTCCTTGCAATAGCCTTATGACCTGTGACGTTCAGCAGTGAGAGAAACTTAGTAAAATATTTGCATATTTCAGCCTCTGTACTATGAATATGAGATTTAACTGGTTGGTGTAATGATCTCTCTCTGGTTCTCTGTACTACGAATATGAGATTTATCTGGTTGGTGTAATGATCTCTCTCTGGTTCCTAACAGATTTACATTACTGGAGAGTTTTCACAAGTGAATTAGCAGGATCAATGGGGAGCTTACCCAGCAAAAGAGGATATTCCGCCATTCAGACATCACTAGCCAACTCTCAAGCTAATCTCACTGGTAAGAAGCCTTTTATCTTTATACCTGTTCAATGTAGCCTATATTATTGTATCTGGTTCAAGTGAACCCCAAGTGAAAATAAACTGAAGAGATAAACAATTGTATCTATCCTCCTACTTCAAAAAACTACCCTTTTTTAAGATATCCCATGATTTTATTTTATATTTAAACATTTGCAAAGTAGATTGAATGGTTTTTGTTTGTTTTTTTGTTTTTTTTGCCTTTGCTCAGTGGAAGTCTATAAAGTATCCCAGAGTTAAAATAAATCTTTAAAATAATAAATAAATAAATCTCCTTCTACTCTTAGAAGCTGTATTCTGCCAGGAAAACTTTTCTATGGCTGTAATTTGCTGTCAGTAATGTTTATCATATTCCCGGCAAGGTAGTGACAAGACAGAAGCTGTCACTTCCATGCCTAAAAATTAACTCTTTCAGGCAGCAAACTACAAGGAAAGCAGCCTGATTATTTGTTTTGCACTGTACATATACGTTTATCTTATCATGTCGGTTGGGTACACTTTAACCACTTGCCGACCGCGCACTCATAACGCTTCGGCAAAGTGGTAGCTGCAGGACCAGCAACGCACATCTGCAGGCTAATTAATCAGGAAACAGCCGCTCGCGCGAGCGGCTGCTTCCTGTCAATTCACTGCGGGGGGCTCCGTGAATAGCCTGCGGGCCGCCGATCGCGGCCCTGGTCCTACGTCCGTGTATCATGTAGTGTATGTATATCGTAGTCTAGGGCCAATTTAGGGGGAAGCTAATGAACTTATCTGTATGTTTTTGGGATGTAGGTGGAAACTCGAGTGCCCGGAGGCAGACACAGGGAGAACATACAAACTCCTTGCAGATGGTGCCCTGGCTTGGATTCAAACCAGAGACCCAGCGCTGCAAAGGAAACAATGGCGTCGCCCAAATTGCACGGTTTATGGTATTCCTCAGGGTTCCTGCAGACGAAGTGCCGCGCGTGTCTCCCAGACGCGCGCGGCACTAGTGGAATCGGGCCCTTAAGGTTTCTAGTTCTTAGGAAATATTGTGAGGATAACTTGTGTTGTGGACAATGAGTGAGACCGCTTCCTTCTCTGTAGGGTAAAGCTCTATAAAGCAATGGTTTGCTGCAGTATAATATGATGTTTCATGGAGAGCAATACTGGCTAGTTGTCTGTCATCAAGTCTGGGGACTTTGCTGTCATAATGCTAGAGGCTTGTTGGCTGGAAACTTAAAGTGACTCTTTCTTTTGGTCATAAAAAATATTATCAGGTAGTTAAAAGTCTGGCTTTGCTCAGGAATCATTAGAGCTGATTCATTATAGAGAAGACACTCGGCTATAATGATTCCTGAGCAAAGCCAGACTGAATGCTCAGTCGGAGATTTTATCAGGGCTTATAACAAGCAGGCTGAGCAGTGAAGAATGAAACAGAGCAGGGTAGGTGTTTTCTCTAATGTCCCCACTCACTTTAAGTAACAAGCTTGTCTAATGAAACTGAAGTATAATTTTTTTTTTTTTTTTTTGTAGTGCCGGGTACAGTATGAATTAAAAAAATTTTTAATCTTATTTTTCCTTTTTTTTTCTTTCTTTTTTCTTTCTTTTTTTTAAATTATATATTTTAGAATTAATGTCAAAAAAGGAAAATAATTGTAATAAAGAACCATCACACACACACACACACACACACACACACACACACACACACACACACACACACACACACACACACACACACACACACACACACACACACACACACACACACACACACACACACACACACACACACACACACACACACACACACACACACACACACACACACACACACATACACACATACACACATACACACACATACACACACATACACACACATACACATACACACACACATACACACACACACACACACACACACATACACACACACACATACACACACACACATACACACACACACATACACATACACACACACACATACACACACACACATATACACACACACATATACACACACACATACACACACACACATACACACACACACATACACACACACACATACACACACACACATACACACACACACATACACACACACACATACACACACACACATACACACACACATACACACACACACACACACACACTTTATTTTTTACAGTAGATAATTGTTGTTGTGATGTTGTTTCTAACAATCAGCATATTGATTCAATATTATTTTAGGTAAGGACAAGAATATGTGTATTCTTGAATTCTATGGCAAGATTATTATAGCTTCAAATGAGGGTTTAGAAAGTATTACAGGCATGATCAGAATTACGGCCAGTAAAATTAGAATTTTGAAGACGTGAGACAGTTTTTAATGTTTTGTAATGACAAACGTACATGTGAATTAGTTAATATCTACATTGTGTTAGTTGTATGTGGGCTGGGGTTAGTTATGGAGAGAATCCAAAGGTTGTTTAGGTGATACCTTTAATGACTAATATTACAAAATTTCTTTGGAAGGATTCTGAACTTTAAGTTTCTTCTTCATGCATCATACAGAACTGTGTTAGAACCGTTCTGGTCTAGTTCTGCATCATGCCTGGGTACAGTTCTGAGCCGGTTCGGATTATGTCTGGGTACTGTTCTGATCCGGTTCTGTATCATGCCTGGGTACAGTTCTGATCCGGTTCTGTATCATGCCTGGGTACAGTTCTGATCCGGTTCTATATCATGCCTGGGTACAGTTCTGATCTGGTTCTGTATCATGCCTGGGTACAGTTCTGATCCTTTTCTGTATCATTCCTGGGTACAGTTCTGATCCGGTTCTGATTATGCCTGGGTACTATTCTGATCCGGTTCTGATCATGCCTTGGTACAGTTCTGATCTTGTTCTGTATAATGCCTGAAGAGGAAACTTGAAGTTTTGAAAGTTTGCAAATAAAACACAGCGAATAAAGGTTTTATCTAAACAACTGTTTGTTTTTAGGTCTTCTTTATTTTGTTAACTTGTTTTGATGTTTTTCTCCTTGTCGTACGTCATATGGTTTGTCAACCGGTATTGTGCAAATGTGTGATCGAATACTTGTTTTTCAGCAGTGGACAAGTGCATTTTTGTGGCTCTGTACAACTTCCCGGCCAGCGGTCAAACTGATCTGAGCGTTCGAATGGGAGAGCAGCTGAACATCCTGTCAGAGTGAGTGACCTCAGGCTCTTTGTGTCTTTCCTGGCTAGACTGGATACGATACATACTATCTCTTATCTCTGCAGCCGACCACAATCTGTGTGCAGGAACATGCACTGTGGCACACAAGCACGGCAGTTGACATAATTAGACAACGACATTGTGAAATTGTTTTATAGATCACCTTTAAAGAGGAACTGTAGTGAAAATAACATAATAAATAAAATTGGTGATTGTTTACAATATTCATTTATAAGTTAAGTCAGTGCCCATTGTAAAATCTTTCCTTTCCCTGATTTACCCTCTGAAATTTATCAGTGGTAGTGACATTTTTAGTTCTGCCAGGTGATCTGTACAGGATGTTATTGAGAAGCCCATATGTCCTCGGCCGCGTAGTGCCCCCTTTACTGACTCGTGATCAGCACCACATATAAGAAAATATTTACCTTAAAGTGAACCTCCAGACTAAAAATCTACTCAGCAGCACTGAAAAGGCTGGGTGCTTCTTTAACAGTTTCACAGCATCAGAATTTTGTTTTTCTCACCCAAGCCTCATTTTTAGCTGCACAGAAAAAAAACTGCCCGGGCATTTTTCCTCTGATGCTGTGCAAAGCATGATGGGATTTCTGATGTTGTTCTCCTTTTACTATTTTTGTGCAATTATTATTTTTTTTTTTTTTTAATTTTGAATTTGAGATGTGAAGCCTAGCACACGCAGCCTTGGAGGGGTGATCAGGACACAGGACAGTTGGAACTGTTTCATGCTCCCTGTCACCTCCTTTCAACCAAAAATATTGTTGACCCCATGAAAAAGATGGCTGCCCCCATGAAACCACAAACATTTGCCTGTTCTTTTAAAACAGGGTGGATAAGAGATTATATTACCTATTTTAATTAACATAACGAATGTAACTTAATGACAGTATGTTTGTTTAGGCTGAAGTTCCCCTTTAAAAAAACTTGTTGCTTCCCTTATAGCAAACCTTAAAGGAACACTTTTATGAAAAATTGTAAAATTTAAAATGCATGTATACACATAAATGCCAGATGTACTTACACTATCTCCCAGATTAAAATGCAATATAAATTACTTTACTCCTATGTTCCAGTATCTTACAGTAGACAAAAAATCTGACAGATCTGATAGGTTTTGGACTAGTTTTCGGACTAGTTCATATCCTTATGGTCCATGGGGGGATTCTCAGGCCTTTCATTATTTTCAAAAGCCTTCACTGAATGACAGTTGCTCAGTCCAACTGTCAAAATAGTGTGCAAATGAGTGGGAAGGCTGGTTGACATCTTTGTATAGTTCCTTTCCAAAGAGTGCTTTTGTATAGAATAAAGGAGATACTGAGAATCCCCCACGAGGAGATGGACTAATCCAAAACCTGTCAGATCAGTGATATTTTTACTGCCTAATGTAAATGATAGGAAAATAGGAAAGTAATTTGTAGTTAATTTTACACTGGGAGAAATGTACATCTTAAATTGTTACATTAAAAATGACATGCATATATCTTAAATATAACTTTTCTGGAACCCCATAATCTCATTATGGTTATATAGGTTAAAAAATAAATTCAAAATTAAAGCGTTAACAGTTTTTTATGCCTATCCAGCTCCCATACAGATAAATCTTCAAATGTTGGACATTGTTTCCCTGCTCACAGACGTGACCGCTACATGAGTTTTATGACCTCTAGTTACTAATTAGTGACATTCACATTGCAATCCCCTGGGAGAATGCCATCATAAGCCTTATAGAATTAATCTTTGGAAAATGGGGGGCACCAGTTAGTTCTAAGTAGAATTGGGGCTGCACATACAGGTGTTTATCTCATCGTGTTACATGCCACTTCAAGTACCTTTTAAGGACAACTGTAGCAAGAGAGATATGGAGACTGCAATGTTTATTTCCATGTAAGCAATGCCAGTTGCCTGGCATGCTGATCCTCTGCCTCTAATACTTTCAGCCATAGACCCTGAACAAGCATGCAGCAGATCAGGTGTTTCTGACATCACTGTTAAATCTGACAAGATTAGCTGCATGCTAGCCATATAGATCAGCAGGGCTGCCAGGCAACTGGTATGGTTTAAAATGAAATACATATGGCAGCCTCCATATACCTCTCACTACAGTTGTCCTTTAAGCATGGAGGTAAAGAGGTGGAAAGCATTCTTCACTGGGAGGCCTGTTAAAATGAGGCGTACTCTTCCATTATAAGTAGAGCACTGTAAACTGAACTCAGGTTCCTCATTTTCCTTTCAAGTATCCCTAAAGCATTCTTAAAAATAAACAGATGCTTACCTAGTTTGGATTGTCCAGTGACTTCTTGTACCCACTTTTCTGGAGAAGGGACCCTCTAAACCTATTTGATTGACTGGAGCTCATTGAATCAGCTTCTTCTGGCCACATGCCGAGTAGAGTGCATGGAGGAAATATGGTAAACTGTGCATGAGTAGCTTCACTCTACTGGGCATGCACGGACTGCACTCACACATGCCCAGTCGGAAAGCACTCAACCATGGCCAGGAGTGCAGCCAGGAGATGATGACTTCAGTTGAATAAGTTTAGGGATCCTTTGATGGAGCATCGGAGCTGCGCTGAGCTGTGAAAACCACCTCAGTAGTGAAGTGGAAGAAACTGTAGATTACGGTAGCTTATAAGAAATTCCATATAAATTCATAAAACTTTCTGGCAATCAGACAGGATGCCATTTTTGTCCAATGGTGATTGTGTACATGTCCTGATGCAAAGTGTAACGATTGTGGAATTCTCTCCGTAGTCAGCGCACAGGATGCGCGCTGACACTGCGGAAATCCTCCACAAGCGTATAATCTGAGAGAACCCAGCAAAACGTGCAATGCACCTGTAGAGGGGAATTCCTGCCGGCAGATGGAGCCGTGGAGTGCAGAGGACCAGATCCTCTGCCCTGCCACAGATGCCAGATAGGAATTGTACGAGGGGAAGCAATGCAGGGCAAGATAGCCCTTAACCTCCCTGGCGGTCTATTAAGATCGCCAGGGCGGCTGCGGGAGGGGTTTTTTTTAATTAAAAAAAGACTGTTTCATGCAGCCAACTGAAAGTTGGCTGCATGAAAGCCCACTAGAGGGCGCTCCGGAGGCGTTCTTCCGATCACTTCCGGCACCCAGAATAAACAAGGAAGGCCGCAATGAGCAGCCTTCCTTGTTTTGCTTACATCGTCGCCATAGCGACGAGCGGAGTGACGTCATGGACGTCAGCCGACGTCCTGACGTCAGCCGCCTCCGATCCAGCCCTTAGCGCTGGCCGGAACTTTTGTTCCGGCTGCGCAGGGCTCGGGCGGCTGGGGGGACCCTCTTTCGCCGCTGCTCACGGCGGATCGCCGCAGAGCGGCGGCGATCAGGCAGCACACGCGGCTGGCAAAGTGCCGGCTGCGTGTGCTGCTTTTTATTTCGCTCAAATCGGCCCAGCAGGGCCTAAGCGGCGACCTCCGGCGGTGATGGACGTGTATAGTCGTCCATACCGCTGAGGAGGTTAAAGAGAATGAGCACAGGGACAGAATGTATGTGTGTGCACCAATCTAGTTGCCAACCCGCGACGGTGAACACACAACAGCAGAAACAAAGTAGGAACGCAATCGCGAGAGAGGCGATTGCCAGAGGTGACACAAGACTGAGCAAGACAGAGCACGAGAGTAGCAAAGGCACAGCAAACAGCAATGAGAAGATGAGGAAAATAACAAACGCTAGCTAAACGCGAACACTGCACTCATTCACAACAGCAAACGCGTTTACGGCGCGGTCTCCGCACGATAAGCGCAACAGAGACAAGCACGCCACCCTAACCAACCAACGCCACACAAACACGAAACAGTTCGTATCAGACAAGACAGAGAAGGAGCAGCCAGCAGCAACCGCAGCTCTGGCCTACACTCCCAGACAGAGTTCAAAAGGAACCACCGCTGCTACCGTTAGAGCGAGTGCGATCCAGACAGACAAACGAACAGAAACAGGAATAGGTCAGATAAGATCCACCTCTCTTCCGCCAGAGTGAGTGTGATCTAGGTTCAGGGACAGAACAGGAAGGATCCACTGCTCTTTCCGCCAGAGCGAGTGTGAACCAAGTAGGGAAACAGAGCTAGCAGGATCCACTGCTCCTTTCGCCAGAGCAAGTGTGATCCAAGTACAGAAACCGAGCTTAGCAGGATCCACTGCTCTTTCCGCCAGAGCAAGTGTGATCCAGGTTCTGGAGCAAAAGATTCACCATCGCCAACCGCTGGCGACAGTGCAATCGCAAGGACAAACAGAAGACAGAACAGGCAATACAAATAATACAACCTGACTGTACTAGAGGGTTGCCTAATGCAGTCCCCAGGAATACTCTAAGATGATCTTTAGCAAACAATAGCAAGGCTGACACTCCAGGAGTGTTTAACCAGTAACAAACCATGATGACCAGCAAAGGATTGTGGGATCACATGGTATTTATGCTGCAAGCCTTCAAGGGAGGCCACTAAGCAATTTGCATAATCAGTATATGCAAATTCCTCAGCAGAGCACGTCTGAAGCTTGCAAAGCAAAGACAGGTCTCTTATCCAAAGATCTGCATCCCACAGACTTAAGGAATGGTCAAACAGCTGTCTGCCTGTGCAGCCAGCTGAGCGGATCATTACACAAAGACAACTAAAGTCTCTGGGAGCCTAGAAATTGTTTTATTTATTTATTTTTTTTTTAATTTCTACTGATTTGATTTCTGTTTTCTTTTGTGTCTCCAGGGATGGTGACTGGTGGAAAGTGAAGTCTATAACTACTGGAAGAGAATGCTATATGCCCAGGAGTTATGTGGCCAAAGTATATAACAGGTAACTCTACAACTACAGTGTGGAAACTGGAACCTTTCAAATTTATCCTAACTGATCACATGCTTTTCCATGTGCTCTGGTACACAGGGGGACTATATGGCGATAAGCAAATGTTCAACTATTTTACAAATTATCTTAACCGGCAGAGCGCAAAACATGCTCTAACTGTTGGATTAACTTGAGTTATCAGTCATTGGTCGCCTCTTATCAGTGATAACACCTTGTCGTTTGCACGTCTTTTACTTGACAAAGGTTGTCCAACTTCTTCTTCAAGTTGTTTGATAATTGCGCATTTAAAAGACTTTTGTTGAGCGCGTGTATGAGCCTTAAGAAAGAGTTTGCAAAATTTTACTGAAAAACAAACACACACTTTAACCAGAGGAAAATGCATCAGCTTTTTACAAAATATGTTCTATGAAAATAGAATTTTTGCAATGCTTTTTTATATGTTCCCCTTGGTAACAATTTTTTTTTTGTGCAAGAAACTTCCCCCAACTTCTACATCACTTCCTCCAATACCGTGTTTCCCCCAAAATAAGACACTGTCTTATATTAATTTTTGCTCCAGAAGATGTGCTAGGACTTATTTTCAGAGAATGTCTTATTTTTTGGGGTAGTTTTCCTATACAAAAGCAGTATGCACAGAGCTTGTGGTCTTCAGATATTGGCTCTCACTTACAAGAAAGTGATTCTGCTGATCATGTGCGTAAAGCCCCATCTACACCATATCTTTTTTTTTTTTTTTTTTTTTTTAACGATTCGATTCAATCTGACATGTCTCATCGGGATTCGATCCAATTTGCCATTTCAAAACAATGGCAAATTGAATTGAAGCGAATCCCGATCAAACATGTTGGATTGAATCAAATCGAATCAATGAAACAAAATGAATCGGACAAAAAATTGTATGGTGTAGATGGGGCTTAAGAGTCTATTTCTTACAGGCAGAGAACTCTGTCAGACTCCCCAAAGCCATGGATAGGATAAGCTGTGTCCTGGGAAGAGGTGAAGTGCTGCTGATGCTTATCATGACAGATCAGGAGGGCTGGCTCCAACAAAAACACAAATTGCCTGACACATATACAGGACTGCAGAACTTGCATTATACTGCTTCGTTCCTGTATCCAGGCTTTGTATTGAGCGTGACTTGCTGGTGTCTGCGTGTTGCTCCTAGGTAGGGCTTACATTCAGGAGGTGTCTTATACTTCAAGCATGCTAGGAATTCCTTCTAGGGCTTAAGGTGCCCAGAGGCGCTAAGCTGACGAATCCTACATACAAGTGTTATACTCCGTTCCATAGCCTGATGAAGTGGGTTGAACCCGCGAAACGTGTTGCAAACTATTGGAGTGTATGGTTAAACATTTTCTTGTTGAAAAATCAACTTCTTTCTTGTTTTTATATTGGGAAAGGTGAATCCACCCATCACCTCCCGTTTTTAAGAATTTTATCTGTTTTTTTATACTACTGGCGCCTCTGTACCTTTGTTACCCATACACTCGTCAGATTGGCAGCAGATAGATAAGAAATGCATCTGATGATCTATCTGATGCGTTTTTAGAACATTTTTTACCAGGATAGAATTCCAATAGATTTCAGTTTTAAATCTATTGAAATTCGATCTGATGGCATTTTTTTGCCATCAGATTTCCATTAAGGCCAATGCAAAATGATAAGCAATCTCATCAGATCGACCTAGATTTTCCACCCTGCCAGTTCGATGGAAAACCATCGAAATCGGCCATCGATCGGTCGATTGGCCAACCGATTTGCAATCGATCAATCGGTCGGCCAGAAAATCGGCTGAGTGTATGGGCCCCTTTATTCTCAGGGGATGCCTTTCTTTAGGGGAAACCCGGTATATGGGTCCATCCATCAGATCAGGTGTTTTGTGGCTCCACTCATAGGTGTGAAGATTATGATGTCCACATATGTTGGATGGCACTTGTAAGATGGACCCCCAGTGTGCGAGGGTTACCAAGGGAATGGATGTGAACATTGGAGGGCAGAGGCGTCACTAGGGTTGGTGTCACCCGGTGCGGAAACTCAGTGCCACTCCCTCCTACCCCAACAAACTCCAAACTTCACCAGGTAGTAACGTTGCTTGTTATGGGGGGGGGGGGTGTTAAAATGATCACCATGTGGCCCTGTTAGCCTCTAAACTCTGTTATAAGCTCAACAAGGAGCAGCCAGACAGGAGTAGAGCAGGAGAGAGAAGTCTATCAGACAGTAGCCTGGTCAGTATCTACATAGCCTTTTCCACTCTCCCTTAGCCTGGAGCTTGGCGTCGCCCCCTCTGCTGGTGACACCTGGTGCGGTCTGCACCTACCGCACTCCCCTAGTGAGGCTACTGTTGGAGGGTGTGCAGGGGGGCCCCATGACTTGTAGTTACGCTACTGCATATACTTATTATAGTTACGGTACTTATATAAAGGGGACTCTTCTAAAAACACTTTCAGTCGAGGGTGAAGGTGTGCTTTTTATGCTGAACCATGTTCCCTGAAAAAATGGGAAATGGTAATAAGCCATAGATACTGACTCTGACATTGGGCTTATGTATATAAATAAGACTTCATGTGATATGTAAGGAATCGAGCAGTTCCTAACCACAGGTTCCTTATTCTAGGTGGCTATATAAAGGAATAAACCGGGAGAAAGCAGAAGAGTTGCTTCTCGTGAGCAGCAACAGCAGTGGTTCCTTCCTGATCCGGGAAAGTGAAACAAGAAAAGGTAAATGGCAATCATTTCGTGTTTTTCTTCCTCTTAGGAAACCTATTTGATGCCACAAAAACATGTGAGAACTGAAATATCAGGCTTCTTGTAGCAAATCATAGTTTTAACAGTTTGCAGTGGTGTAGCAGCCCCACCAGGGCCTCTATTCTCAGTATTTCCTTTATTTTTTTTATTAGCGATGGTCAATGAGATGCAAATAAGTTCTCCTAAGAATGAACCTTGCATTTTTTATTGGCCTAAGTTCAAGCTGCATATCATTTACGTGACATTTGAATTTTAGGAGAGCTTATTTGCATCTCATTGACCATCTCTGTTCTTCTCTGGAATGGATAAAATCTCAGGAATGGTGAGGATGTGTCCTTAGTTGAAGGTGCTTACAGCTACCTGATGTCTCTGCCCTAAGCAGGTGCCAGTTCATGGGACTTCCTACAAGCTAAAGGACCTTTCAGGGCCTGCCACTTTCCCTCCAGCTTGCAGTCGAGTGGTCCACAGTGAGAGTGTGGCGTGATCTCCGTGTGGGTGTGTGCGCAGGGCTTTTCCTGCAGTGTTGTCCCAAGCTTAGATCAAGCTTGATGGGGCTCTCCGCCCATCGGGTCACATGTGCTAGTTTTTCTAGTGTGGTGGGTTTCTGGGTTGGGTTTGTATGTTGCGGGGGGGGGGGGGGGGGGGGGGACTGGGAGCGGTTGCTAACTCAGCATGCAGTAAATTTTTTGTACACGATTTGCATATACTTTATTTCCCCAAAACTCTGTTAAATGGAAAAGTAGACAGAAATATGTTGAAATGTGCTTCCTGTTCACGGGATTGGTGAGGGCATTACAATGCTTCTGCTCTTTGCAGCTACATAATTTTTGCAGCAAAATGAGATTCTGGGCAGTCTGTCCTCCAAGAGAGATCACTGTTGCCATGGTTTAATCTTGCTCAGGGGCGCAGCTAGAGGGGAGCAGCACCTGCGATCACAGGGGTTAAGGCGATCCATGGGGAGGGATACAACTACTAACCTTCCATTGGTCGGATACAGGGGACTATGCTTCACATCAGGTGTTTTTGTGGCTACACTTGTTATGGGTGTGAACATTATTACTATTATTTAGTATTTATATAGCGCCAACATCTTCCGCAGCGCTGTACATAGTATATATTGTCTTGTCACTAACTGTCCCTCAGAGGGGCTCACAATTTAGTCCCTACCAATGTCACATGTCCTATGTCCATGTATCGTGTAGTGTATGAGTTGCAGTCTAGGTCCAATGTAGGGGGAAGCCAATTAACTTATCTGTATGTTTTTGGGATGTGGGAGGAAACTGGAGTGCCCGGAGGAAACCCATATAGACACGGGGAGAACATATAAGTTCCTTGCAGATGTTGACCTGACTGATTCGAACCGGGGACCCAGCGCTGCAAGGTGAAGATCCTGATGCCCACACTTGTTTGTGACCCTTGTGAGATGGGCTTCAAGTCCATGAAGGGCACCAATGGGAGGCAAGGGAAGGGGTGTGAACAATGGGGGAGGGGGGTCCATCACAGTTTTGCTGGGGGGTCTCATGAATTCTAGCGATGCCACTGATCTTGCTGTCGGTTTTTGAAATTCAGAGTTGGCTGAAGATTGAGGACGAGGATAATTTTTCAATAACCTTAAATTGCAAAACACTTGCAACATAAATCTATGTTCATTGGTCAATAATATAATATGTGATTTCCTTGGCCTTCTCTTCCATATTTGTATGCCCTATACCCATAACTGTGTTAGGGGGCCCGAGCATTACATTTCATGCACAGCCTCAGGAAGTCTTCTTCACACCTGTCAAACATGATGTGGTGCGAGTTGTGGAAACAATGCACTGTACACATTAGTTACAGGAAACCAGATAGCCTCATGTGCACACACAGGTGCATTGTGCTGATCTGAGTGTGCTCAACCTCTGTGCTAGCCTTGTGCCATATACTACTGGATGCAAACACTCAATCTCACACTACCACTCACACATTACTGGAACTAAGACCTCTGAAAGGTTTAAATGGATTTGGGAATCCACATTATAAACAAAGTAGGCTAAAGGTGGGTACACACGCACTGCAGCAGCAAACGACTGGTCCGTCGGACCCTCCCGTATGCACTGTCGGCGGACTGATAAGGCTGTTCCTGAATGATCGCTGAGGGATTGTATCTTGTATCTTGTATTGGCTGATGCCGGATGTGCTTTCTGGTTGCTTGAGACTTAAATGTTAAAATAGTCCTAGCTAATATAGTGGTATACCTCACTCTATATACATACCATGAACTCTGTATTAACCTCCTTGGCGGTAATCCCGAGCTGAGCTCGGGGTATGCCGCCGGAGGTCGCCGCTCAGGCCCTGCTGGGCCGATTTCAATTCTGAAAAAAGCAGCACACGCAGCTGGCACTTTGCCAGCCGCGTGTGCTGCCCGATCGCCGCCGCTCCGCGGCGATCCGCCGCGTGCAGCGGCGAAAGAGGGTCCCCCCAGCCGCCCGAGCCCAGCGCAGCCGGAACAAACAGTTCCGGCCGGCGCTAGAGGCTGGATCGGGCGGCTCTGACGTCAGGACGTCGACCGACGTCCATGACGTCACTCCGCTCGTCGCCATGGCGACGACAAAAGCGAAACAAGATAGGCCGCTCATTGCGGCCTATCTTGTTACTTTCGATTGCCGGAGGCGATCGAAAGAACGCAACAGGAGCGCCCTCTAGTGGGCTTTCATGCAGCCAACTTTCAGTTGGCTGCATGAAATATTTTTTTTTTTATTAAAAAAAAACCACGTTGCAGCCTCCCTGGCAAAATAAATAAACCGCCAGGGAGGTTAAATGTTTGAATACAGTCATTGAAAATATATTAACCTTGTGGGAGCCGTTGAACCCAGTCTTTAAAGGACACCCGAAGCGAAAATAAACGAATGACAAACGGTTGTATCTATCTTCCCTCTCCTAAAAATGACTTTTTAAAATCTACTTTTTAAGTTTTTACAGTTTTGTTTTTGCTCAATGGCACATTCATTGAAGTATGCCAGAGCTAAAAATCTATGAACTATTGACCCTTTTTATCTCTTTCCTGCTCTTAGAAGCCACTTTCTGCTAGGAAAGTGTTTTATAGTTGCAATTTCTTATCAGTGAGGGTCACCCTCAGGACTGAGTCAGCTACTTACATACCTGATATTTAACTCTTTCAGGCAGAGAAAGAAAAAAAGGAACCCAGCATAGTTATTAGTGTGCTCTGCACTGTACATACACATGTCTATCTCTTCATGTCACATGTCACCTCAGGTATCCTTTAAGCACAGCAGAGCCCACAAACAGCCTAAGAAATTGGTCTTCACCACTGTGAGTACTGTGCTGGTTAGTTGCATTCTGGATAACTTGGACGCTACTGTATACAGCTATATTAAGTGTTTCTGATGCTGATACCAGGGTATTTAACATAGAAGAATGCAGTAAATTGTTCAGGATTCCCACTTTTACATGTCGTTACAGTTCCCCTTTACACTTCATATGGATATAGACTACCGGTGGTTCTCCTGCCCTTGTTTCTTTTCTTCTTTGCTGTGCTCAGTTGGTTCCCTTATAATAGCATCTATTATGTCTCCTATAACACTTTGCATCTACATTTGTGGCCTGCTTAGTAATTGTTTAATTTATATTTCCAACAGGAAGTTACAGCCTCTCAATCAGAAAAACCAATCAAGTCACACGGGATTCCATTAAGCATTATCGCATCAACCAACTGGAGAATGGGTGGCTTTTTATCTCCCCAAGACTGACCTTCCCAACACTCCAAGAGATGGTGGATTACTACTCTGGTAAGTATTTTGTCTCAGAAAGAAGGCCTTACTCTTGGATCTAAAACAAACTTTGATTATTTAATGTTCTCACTTAGCATCTTTTATTTAGCCAAAGGCCAGCTCAACACAAAGCATTTTTTTTTATTTTGGTTGAAGCCAGTGGTTAGAGAGAAATTCAGAGTCAAGCAATAGTTTGGGCCCCTGCAGAGTCTTTGGCAGGGTAGCGTCTTACCTGTGCTGGCGTGCGCTCTCCTCTGTCAGTCTGTGGCTCTGCACTCACCACAACTTCATCCTCACAAGGGTGCCTCTCCATGACCCGGCACAAGCTATAATGTAATAACATGCAGCAGGTCATACAGAAGATGTGGCTATTGGTGGATAAAGACAGGAATGCATGGAGCCACAGACTGAAAGAGGAGTGCGCCTGCTGAGGGAGGTGAGACGCTACTCTGCCATGGACTCTGCAGAGGGCCCCTACAGGCTCTGGGGAAATTGTCCCCTTTGCCACTATAGTAGCACCGGCCAATGAAACAACTTGCAGTTTCTCCTTTAATACAGATGACCGCTTCCCTTGAGGTCTAACTGTTATAGATAACCTGTGTCCTGTGTTTATCTTTTAAAGAAACGGCAGATGGGATTTGCTGCATCCTACGGGCGCCCTGCATCGTTCAAGGCTTTGCTCCTCCTGTCCTTATGAACTCTCAACCCATCATTGTCAGGAAGCCAACACTCAACTGGAGAAACTTAGATAGGTGAGTATGTACAGTAACCTCGCACTCACTAGGTAATCAGTAGTGTAACATAGGTGGGCAATGAATCAGGTAGATGACATCACGCCCTTCTGCAGATGATCTGTATTATATCTACAGAATTGGCACCCAGAGGTTCTTTATCAATTCTCGTTTTCTCCTATGTTTTCTCATAGGAGATAAAATAACTTTTCAGCACTGAAAAGTTTTGCAAAGTTTTTGCCATTAAAGGACACCCGAGGTGAAAATAAACTGACAAGATAAACAATTGTATCTATCCTCCTTCTCCTAGAAATGACTTTTTAAGAAATCCCACAGTTGTATTTTATATTTAAATCTACTTTTTTTAACCACTCAAGGACCAGGGCTTTCTGCAGTGATCGGTGCTGCGTGGGCTCTCCAGCCCGCAGCACCGATCAGGATTGAGCCTTGGCGATCAGACTCCCCCCCCCCCCCCTTTTTTTCCCCACTAGGGGGATGTCCTGCTGGGGGGGGTCTGATCGCCACCGGCTGTTTGTGATCTGCGGGGGGTGCTCTTCAAAGCCCCCCTCCGCAGCGTTTTCCGCGCTCCCTGCCTTCCCGTCCCTCCCTCTCCCTCCATGGGCTGCGCAGGATGGATATCCGTCCTGCGCATTGAAGGATAGGCTTAAGCCTATCATATGCCGGCGATTCCCGGCCAATCAGAGGCCGGGGATCGCCGATCTACGTCACGGCGCTGCTGCGCAGCAGCGCCGTATGATGTAAACAGCGGGGATTTCTTCCCTACGTGTTTACATTTTGCAGGCGAGCCGCGATCGGCTGCTCTCCGGCTGTTCACGGAGACACCCTCCGTGAACTGACATGGAAAGGCCGTTTCCATGGTAACCCACTTAAAGAGAATCTGTACTCTAATATTCTTACAATAAAAAGCATACCATTCTATTCCTTATTTTCTCCTGTGCCCCTCTGTGCTGTTTCTGCCACTCTCTGCTGCAATCCTGGCTTGTAATTAACAGTTTTAGGCAATGTTTACAAACAAACTAACCAGCTTCTAATAGGCTCAGCTAAGCATAGTGTGTGAGTATGCAGGGGGCCTGCAGAGGGTGTGTATCGCTTCTACCAATCACAAGCAGCCCTGCACATTCCACACAATCAAGCTTTAGCCCGACAAACAGGACAGAGGAAAGATACATTGATTTATTACAAAGACAGTGCAGTTAGGAAAGACTGCAGTAAGCCAGAGCAGATTAGAACAGGCATAGGAACTTATAGGATAGAAGAACTAAGGCTGAAAAAAATTGTTACAGAGTCTCTTTAAGACCTGCTGATGCCTATGGGCGTTAGCTGGTTCTTAAAAGTTTTTTTTTATTGTTTTTTCTTAATGACCCATTCATTGAAGTATTCCAGAGCTAAACTCTATGAACCATTGACCCTTTATCTCTTTCCTGCTCTGAGAAGCCATTTTCTGCTAGGAAAGTGTTTTATGACTGTAGTTCCTTATCACCGAGGGTCACACTGTAGTCTGACCCAGTCCTGACAGGAACTGCCACTTACATACCTGATGTTTAAACCTTTGAGGCAAACAAAGACAAAAAGGAACACTGCATAGTTATTTGTGCGCTAGGCACTGTACATACACGTCTATCTCATCATGTCACATGTCACCTCGGGTATCCATCCATGTGGGGTTTTTTTGATGGAAAGGAAAACATTTTTGTGATGGTGGACTCACTATCGGCGATGTGCACAGTCCCAGCATTAAAGTCCTCACACTAAAGCAACAAAATATGTCTAATAATGCGCAATTAAAATAATTCCAACATTACCAAACACTCTGAGTGCCAATTATGAAGATGTGATACTGATTGGATAGGTCAAACATGTATTGGCTGGAAAGTGTACTGGTTGAGGGCTCTGCTCAGTAAAGAGACCTTGGGCAAGACTCCCTAACACTGCAACTGCCTATAAAGCATGCCTTAGTGGCTGCAGCTCTGGCGCTTTGAGTCCACCAGGAGAAAAGTGCTATATAAATGTTCTGTGTCATAGCACTGTATATTGTTTACAATTCGTATAACTCGACAACAAACCATATCCCTGTGTTCGACTACAGCATTCAATCTATTTTCCTCCTCTCGTTTCCCAGCACTGCATTGTTTACTGAAGAAAGCGCTCTGAATGATGACTGTCCGGTCAGTCTTGGTCTCCGGGAAGCGGTCAACTCGTACATGTACATGACAGAAGACTCGGACTCGAGGACAGCCCTGTGGAAGAGGAAGACATAGACATTCTTTGCCTGCATAGCAAGGATCTTCAGGTTGCTTCATCGTTTGGGAGATGATACTACAGACATTTTTATAATGAAAACTTTTCGATGAGTAATTGAAACTGCTCAGTGCCTGTTCAGCAAGATGTTGCAGGTCAATACTTCCTGACTTGTGCTGCCAATGGACTTAACCCTCTGTATTTATTGCAGCTGTGCTGCTTTTACATTATTATTTTTTTGCGTGCAATTTTTTTTTTGTCTGTGTGTTAAATAAAAATAACATTTGAATGTAAACGTGTTTGTTTATGTAAGAAAAGTGAAGACTTGTAGCTACCGTAATTAATTTATTCCACTGGATTAGGGATGGTCAATGAGATACTTATAACATTTGCATAATCACAGAATTATAATTCTATGCAAATGTATGCAGCTGGACCAATTGAAGGGAGTAGCTGATGATGGTCGAAAGCCTTTACAGAATACATGACTTTTCTGGTCGGGAAAGTTACACAAAATCCAGGCAAAAAGGTTGCCAGTTTCCATATATAATGGCCATATGCTCACAAGGTAGTACCAAGATGAACATGAGACCATCTACTATATGTCAGTGTGCAACAAGCCCCATGGCTCCCACTGATAATGCTGGCATCCTACCCAATGGAGTCTGGAGACCCCTTGCCCTCCCCCGGGACGAGAATCTGCATCCCTGCAAATCCCTCTTCACCTCGCCACTGTGCACTCCCGCATGCTCCCGCGCTCATTCTCGACGCTGATCGTTAGAGGGGAGAGCAATAAATGGGAACACAGTTCCCATTCATTGATCTAAGTCCCTGTGTGAGTGATCACCAGCATCAATGAGATGCCTGCGTCATTCACAAAAGCTGATACTTGCACGTCCACGCATTACTTCCTGTTTGTGTACTAATAGTACACACAGGAAAGTTTTATGTGAGAGTACATCTTGTGGCCAAATAGTAAAATTACACCTTTACACTTTTTTTTAAAACCTATATTTGCATTTAAAATTAGCCTCTCACCTCCCACACTCCCCAAAAGTTACACATATAAAACTTTTGTGAAATATATGTATACCTTAGGGACTGAACTTTTTTTAATATGTATGTCAAGAGGGTATATTCATTTTACTTTTTAAATTATGGACTTGTAATTAGTGATGGACACAAAACTGAAATATTTCCCTAGTACAATGTATGGCACCATTATTTTATTTGAAAATAAAGGTGCATTTTTTCAAACATTACAATAACTGGGACAAATGGGCAAATAAAATGTGGGTTTTAATTATGGTAGCATGTATTATTTTAAAACTATAATGGCCGAAAACTGAGAAATAATGCATTTTTTTCGTATTATTCCCATTAAAATGCCGTTAGAATTAAATCTTAGCAAAAAGTACCACCCAAAGAAACCCTAATTGGTGGCAAAAGAAACCCAATGTATAGATCATTTCAGTGTGAGAAGTACTGATAAAGTTATTGGAAGATGAATGGATGCAGGTGAAAGGTGAAAATTGCTCTGGTTTTTTAAGGGGAAAAACCCTTCGAGGTGAAGTATTTAAAGGGAACCTGAGATGGGCAATTACCAATAAAATATACATACCTTGGGCTTCCTCCAGCCACCTTCGGCCTGATTGCTCCCACTGTGTTCTCTTCTCCCTCTCTGTTTGCCCATCTCAGGTGCACTTTAATCAGACCAAGAGTGCTTATTGGTTTGCTCTAAATTCATGGTGATTGGAAAGCACCATAAACTCTTTTTTTCTGTGAGTGAGTAGACCAGTGTTTCTTAATCCTGTCCTTGTGACTCCACAACAGTGCATGGTTTGCAGGCAACCTCACCTATGTACAGGTGGGGTAATTAGTGTCACAGCTCGGTGGTTTCCATATAGATGAGACACTAATTACCCCAGCTGTGCATGGGTGAGGTTGTCTGCAAAACATGAACCATTGGGGAGTCATGAGGACAAGTTTGAGGAACACTGGAGTAGCCTATCAGACATGGTGATTTGTCCACAGATTCCTCATGCCCACTATTGTTGGTCATAAGAAAGTTCTTGGAATGGAGTGAGGGGCCACCTTCACTGGTGGGACAGTTATTGAAGGGGTGGATATGTTGCACATCCATCTTGGAGCCCCACTTCTTCTGCTGGTGGTCACTGGACTCTTTCAACAAAAGGGGCTATGCGGTTATAATTATTTTGCTGGCTTTTCATAGAGCTAAACACCTTCAGCATCATAAAAATTTTCTCATGTTGGGGTATCTAAAATGAAAGTATGTCTCACTTCCGGGTTGAATGCGCACAATGCATTCCAGTACTTTCATCATCCTGACGGGACCCATTGCACCACACTGTAATCAATGTGATCGCACCATAGGACTAGGGGTGAATGGGCACAGGAAGATGGCTGTGGCTGAGCCTTCTAAAGTGTAGGAGGACCTTATATGTAGGGCATTGCAGCTGCCAAGGTAAAAAGGATAACCTGCCACTTGAGGTGCCCACTAGGTAGCTATGGGAGGAGTCAGAATTTAACAATATTCCTTACGCAGCCTTCTAGAGGGAGCCTATTTCTGTCAAAATGACAGATGAAATTTGTGTCCCCTGCTGGTGACTGAGCTGCTCTGCAGGTACATCGGAAACTCAGAAGTAAATACATTAATATAGGATGTAGCCACTTTTTCTTGGACTAACAGACACTCCAGGCTATAAAACACACTTGGGTTTAGAGGTCAAAAATCAGGGAAAAAAATACTAAACCTGTTTCTATAGTGAAGAGGCGTCTTATGGACCTTTTAACCCCAAGCGGTCTCTAAGCCACTCTATCTAATCTACACTGCCTTAACGCCTGCTGAACCCATCAGCCCACTGCTGCCCACTATCTACACAAACTACCCTAACCCCTGCTGCCCCACCAGCTAAACTACACTACATTAACCCCTGCTGCCCACCAGCTAAACTACACTACAAACTAACTCATGCTGCTCTACCAGTTACACTACACTAGCCCCTGCTGCCCCACCAGCTAAACTACACTTCACTGCACTACACTTCCCTACACTACACTAGCTCCTGCTGCCCCACCAGCTAAGCTACACTGCACTACATTACACACTAACCCCTGCTGCCCTACCAGCTAAGCAACACTACACTAATCCTGCTGCCCCACCAGCTAAGTTACACTATGCTGCACTACCACTTCAGTACTTCAGCTCACCCACTTCCAGCCCCCCCCCCCCCCCCCCCACCACCCCCCATTTTAGAGAAAAAAAGGGGCATATTATATTGCGAAAAGTATGGTATTATAAAACAGATTTTTCACAATAGTGGGCCTTTTAACCAAATGGTTCAAAAATGCGTATTGGTCAGGTATCTAAAAAAAAAAGTAGTCGGCTCCATCAATACTACGCCTTATTGCAGCTATTGTGTTTCTTTGGTGGTAAGTCCATTCTTTCCTACATTTTACATGGTTTTTAATTATTTTATATTATATAAATATATTAACTTGCCTACCATGAGTAGGAAGGTTTCATTTTTTTCACAACTTTTTGTCATTGGGAGTGCAAGAAGCCTGGTTCCTCCCTGACTTGAGTGGGAGCAGGCAAGTCCTCTCCACTAGACCATTCATTGGTTACTGAGCTGGCAACCCTTACTTGTGAGTACTCATTGTGAGTAACATCAATTATACTGCTTGACTTATTGTGCTATTGTGGGCTCTCAATCTTCCCTTTTGTCTTTCGAATATCTATTCCAGGACACTCCTCTCCATAAATCGATTAAAACCCCTTAAAGAGTACCTCCAGTTTTATCAGTGTCATGTCAGGATCTGTCGTAATGCTGTAGGATCGGGGGGGGGGGGGGGGGGGGTTCTCGAGTATAAATACTTACCTCAGTGCCGGACTTACCATAAGGCACTATAGGCACATGCCTACAGGTGCCTGGTGATGGAAAGGCAGCTCACTCCCCTCCCCAAGTTCCTCCCTCCCGCCTTGCCTTTGCAGGGTCCTGAGTGGTGTGCACAGGGCCGAGGCGAGAGAGGCTCCAGCCTCAGGGTGCAGTGTAGGAGGGATGCACAAGCATACAAATGTAATCGGCACCGGGAGACTTGGGCGCAGTATACAGCCGGTATGGCTTATCCTGCTGCTACACAAGTCCCGGCGACGTTAATTACTATACCTCCTTTAGGTGCATGTGGATGGTGGGGAATGATATAATTCAGCTTCCAGCTATAGCTCCGTCTGACGGAGACGATGTTACTCAGTGTGCGGCGCCGCTATAGCCGTAATTCCTATTATGGCCTATGGTGGCGCTGGCTGCACCCAAATCTCCTGCGCCGAATACAACTTCTCCGGCACACAACTCACTCAGCTATCATTCCCCTATTGTGTCTGAAGCAGAGAGAAATAAGAAGAGGCTATATGGCGGTGACCGCAAGCCACATAATAATTAAGGTGTTGGGGTGCCTCTCTTGCTGCGCATATACGGCTCATTTTTAGCAGCTCGATTCTCCCGTTCGATCGTTTTTGCCTCTTGATTCTGCAGTCAATTCTCTTATCTTCCGCTCGGTTTTATTATCTTTTTCCATTCACTGCTGTCGGGATTCGAGCGGCGAAACGATCGAGCGGGAGAACGGACATGTTGGAAATTATCTATCGAGCCATCTAAATGGCTCAAAAACTAGCCCTGTATGCCCCGCATTAGTCTAAATAGCAATCAGTGTGTGACAGCTGGGCTGGGAGGGATGGAGGGGCGCAATTTGGTGTCTAAGCCTTGGGTGCTGGAGGATCTTGTCTCGTTTCTGGGTGTGTAAATGAGAGATTACTCACCCGGGTCTCGGCATCCCACTGACCAGATCTCCCTTCAGTTGGGGGCACCTCTTTCTATTTAATACTGAGAATAGCTCGAGCTACCTAAAACTAAGGGGCACCTGTAGCTACATATGATGGGCAAGAGAACTAAGGGAGAAGTGACCACGGGGCCAGCCAGCACACTTGTGTGTTGCGGTTCGGTGGGTGTATGTAGGTTCATGGAGGGCGAAGTCCAGTGTGCCAGCACATCTTTGCCTATAGGCTCTTGTGATGTAAATCTGGGCCTGACTTACCTGATCTGCCATCATTCGGACACAGATGCCACTCTTCCCCCTCCTCAAAAATATTTCCAAAGTCGACTGAAGCTCTTCTGAAACATCTGCCTGCATTGTCATGGCCTGCTGCTAGGTCACCAATTAGGTTGTGGCTGCCTAGCTTGGGGCAGGCTGCAGCTACACAGATGGAGTTGGACAGAGCCCCTTTCCCACCGGGAGAAATTTGAAAAAAAAAAACCTGCCACTGCTGCATTTTTTGAGGGGGTGAAGCAATTACCAGTATGAATGAATTACGCCGGATCAGGTAAGTGATAAAAACCTAAGCCCCCTCTCCCCCAGGCGTGCATCATCAACCTCTTCCCATTTTTGGACGTACTTTGCCGCTGCTACCGTTCACATGTGCACTCTTCTGATAGTGAATGATTGCTGCTACCAGCAAGAATTCACATAAAGTTTGGTAAAAAAAAAAAAAAAAAAAAAATCAGTGACAATGAGCCCATTTTTTTTTCCTTTAAGTTTTTAACCCCTACCAGACTAATAAAACCCTTGAGTCTCCTATACTTGACGCTAAGATTCATGAACACCTGTAATGGCTGCCACCCATAGAGATCACACGATCAGATACGACCACTAGGGAGACCGCTCGGGGACCCAACACTATATATAGATGCACCGAAATGTTGTTGCCTAGCAACGCATCTATACAGTACTGGGCTCCCCAAACTGTGCGCCCTAGCGATTGCATGCAAACACTACAGACACATAGGCTGGCGATAATGGAATGCTACATGCCCAACTATGGCATATATGGTATCATTTTAACTGGGACAAGCAAAATAATGTATTTTGAGAGTTTTTACCATTGTGGTACCCATCATGTAAATATTAGGAAGGAGGAAACATGAAAAAATTTATAATTTTTGTGTTTACGCCTAATTTTTTTTGATTAAAGAAACCTGTAACATCAAAAAAGTTCCCCTGGGGGGTATTCACCTCGGGAGGGGAAAGCCTCAGGGTCCCAATGAGGCTTCCCATGCCGTCCTCCGTCCCTCCGGGGTCTCACTGCAGCCCCCCGAACAGCAGCGATGTAAATATTTACCTTCCCGGCTCCTGCGCAAGCTCTGTGGCGGAGTTTCTCTTTAAGTGCCTGTTGAATTAAAAAATACAGTATACTCTGGCATATAAGGCTACTTTCTAACTCGGTCGGGGGTCATCTTATACTCCAGGTGTTTTCTTATTGGGCAGTTGGTGAAACTTCCAAGTCTGATTGGAGAATCTGCGGTTGTCGCATACTGTGGGGGGAGCTCGAAAACGTCCGAGGCCGCATCCCCTCCGTATGCGGCGACTGTATGAAAGCAGCAAGGGCGGTGCTGTACAAGTATGGTAGAAGAAAATCCACTCACCAGGATTCCTGGAAATTAGTGACTTAACGCGGTCCTGATGACGAGGTGAGGGAAGGTGTAAGTGAAAGGCGGAGCAAGCTGCAGGTGTCCAGGACACAGGGAGTATGAAAAAAGATAGAGTGCTCAAGAAAACACCCCTCTTTTATCCATCTGTCCCGCCCCTGTATCCTATTACCACACCTCCATTCTGGCTCTCACTCCTGAGCAGGGCTGCTCTCACGAGTAATCACGAATGATTACTCGTGATTCAAATGAGGCTCAATTGGTGCAGGTGTGCGGCGAGGATACAAGGGGTTATTTACCCATAACTCTGCCATCCACCCTGGATGGCGTGACAGGCTCTGTCTCTTATACTTCAATTACTCTTTAAGCCAGTACATTTCATTATTGATCACAGCATCATTCTGAAACATTATAGCACATTTACATATAAGAACACAAACACTTAACTACATTCCATGTATGCATCACAAAGGGACAATGTGGGCACTTTTGCATTGTGTAAAAGCAACATCATGGTTTAGGACGGAATCCCCCCTCCCAGGGGTAACCCCACTACTTTCAATACATTTCTCAGGTTGGTGATGAGTCAGTGAGTCTGCTAACTGCTATACAGGGGTTCTGAATACTTGCTCTACTTTTGCTCACATTTTCTTTGCACCTGTTCTTGTGAATCAGTTTCAGTGCCTCGAACTAAAAACAATGCTTAACACCAAACATTCACAGTTAGCAATTCATTGACCAGTAGAGCTTGTGGCAGAGGTCCCGCTACAAGAGATTTTCAGGCACTTCCTGATGACCTGAGTAAGCGGGGATCTTCTGGAAACACAGTGCCTGCTGTTGTGTCTATTACACCTTAGCCTCAACAGGTTGTTTTTTCTTTTGGAGGTAAGTCCACCCCCTACGCTCCATTCAAACTGCTTTGTATTACTTCATACCTATTTTCACGGCCTGTATATTGATTACAACTGTTACCTACCTTTGGTGGGAAGTTCAGCATAGTTTTATGCTCCTCAACATCCTTCGACTTTGGTCTTTATATTGATCTCCAAGGTAGTTGGCCTCCAGAGTCAGGATGGGTGTGTGATCCACAGTTGTCCTTGGTGGTGGTCAGGAGACCACTGCTTAGGAGTATTCATTCACCTTTTGTTTTAATAACTTTCTGGGCTCTTGATATCTGTGTCTTGCTTTTTATTTGAGGATCATCTTTGGACATTCTAAGCTCCACTGCTGATGAAGGTTGCCTTACATGGTTTTACAAACTGATTGATTTTTCATTATTTTGATCAAATATGCCCAAGATGCACTGGAGATTATTTCAAGTTTCCAACAGGGTAAGGAGGGCTAGTAGATAACATTCTCGTCCCGCAGCACTGGGCCCATAGGCTGATTCTGGACCAGTATACTATCTACATGGAGTTTGTAGATCAGTTAAAGAGAAACTCCGACCAAGAATTGAACTTTATCCCAATCAATAGCTGATACCCCCTTTTACATGAAAAATCTATTCCTTTTCACGAACAGACCATCGGGGGAGCTTTATGGCTGATATTGTGGTAAAACCCCTCCCATAAGAAACTCTGAGTATGTACTCCTGGCAGTTTCCTGTCTGTGAACCTTGCTGCATTGTGGGTGCATGCAGGATATGTATTAAAGTCTATGCCCAGGCTCCATTGCAGTTCACACTCATAATGTGTGCATTATGCAACTGACCACTGGGAATCCAGCCCAATTGGCATTTGAGAAATCTTATCGAATTTACCATTTTTTAAAAACTGAGGTAGATTGGGAGTGGTGGATTTTTCAGCTAAATGTTTATGAAAATTGAATGGTGTAGGACAGATTGATTGATTAATAAACCAAAGACATTTTTTTCATATTTTTTTTCCCATAATTGGGAAATGTGTGTGATACATTGGTCAGATTTTTTTTTAATGTAACGATAAATCTTACAAATAGATTGTAATTCTTGATTGTAATTTTTGAATTGAAAAGACATTTAAAAATTGTATGATGTGTGGCCACCTTTAGAGTATCATGGGGCATAGGATTATGGTAGGAATTCGATTGTGAGCCCCTCTGAGGGACAGTTAGTGACAAGATTATATATACTCAGCATTCATACAGCGCTGACTTTATGCAATGCATTACAATCTACAGTGGCGTAGGGCCTGCGGTCGCAACGGTCGCCGTGGCGACCGGGCCCGGCTCCTGAAGAGGCGGGGGAGGGGCTCGGGGGGCCCATGTCTGTTTGGACTAGTGCCGACCGTGCGTGCTATTGGGAGGGGGGAGCCGCAGCGCGGGGAGGGCAGCCCGACCTCTCCCTCCCTTCCTCTCCCCGGGGCCCCCCCCCTCAGATGCAGAGTGAGCGGTGCACGGAAGCGCTGTAGGCAGAACTCACCTCTGTCCCTGCGTTCCAAGCGCCGCTGATCTCCTCCCGCTGTATAGATGCTGATACACACTGCTTCCAGCTAAACAGGAAGCAGTGTGTAACAACATCTATACAGCGGGAGGAGATCAGCGGAGCAGGGACGGAGGTGAGTTCTGCCTACAGCGCTTCCGTGCGCCACTCACTCTGCATCTGAGGGGGGGGGGCCCGGGGAGAGGAAGGGAGGGAGAGGTCGGGCTGCCCTCCCCGCGGCTGCGGCTCCCCCCTCCATATACAGAACCTACCTACCTACCCTATCCTGGGGGGCAGCTACCTACCTATCCTATCCTGGGGGGCAGCTACCTACCTAACCTATCCTGGGGGGGCAGCTACCTAATCTATCCTGGGGGGGGCAGCTACCTAATCTATCCTGGGGGGGGCAGCTACCTAACCTATCCTGGGGGGGCAGCTACCTACCTAACCTATCCTGGGGGGGGGCAGCTACCTACCTAACCTATCCTGGGGGGGGGGGGAACAGCTACCTAATATAACCTATCCTGGGGGGGGCAGCTACCTCATCTAACCTTATACTGGGGGGCACCTACCTCATCTAACCTATACTGGGGGGCACCTACCTCATCTAACCTATACTGGGGGGCACCTACCTCATCTAACCTATACTGGGGCCAGCTACCTAATCTAACCTATACTGGGGGGCACCTACCTATCTAACCTATACTGGGGGCACTTACTTATCTAACCTGTATTCGGGGCACCTAGCTAGCCTATACAGGTGGTGTCACAGACCGCTAGGCCGGTCTGCGGGTGGGTCAGTCGATCAGCGTCAGAAATCCTCTCACACGGTCATTTGTTCATCACGAAGGGTAACCCGCGTTCGCAATTTGATGAACTGACTCGCGAAGGGAGCGTTCTGATACCAACCGATTCACCACACACATACAATTCAAAGATCTGCCACCAAGCGAGTTACACAACCCGCTACTGTAATTTTACTAGGACTTCGAGAACGCTCTATTAACCCTTAGCAGTATGCAAGAATCTGGGTCAGATCGTTATATCTGGGCCGGGTTCTCGCATACGGGTTATAAGTGTGTACTTCTATTAACCCTCCTGGTGGTTTGTCAAAATCCGCCAGGGGGCAGCAAATACGTTTTTTTTTAAAAAAAAAATTTCATGTAGCGAGACGAGGTCTCGCTACATGATAGCCGCTGCTGAGCGGCATCCCCCCAGCCCCTCCGATCGCCGCCGGCGATCGGAGATCAGGAGATCCCGTTCAAAGAACGGGATCTCCTGGAGGGCTTCCCCCGTCGCCATGGCGACGGGGCGGGATGACGTCACCGACGTCGTGACGTCAAAGGGGACTCCGATCCACCCCACGGCGCTGCCTGGCACTGATTGGCCAGGCAGCGCACGGGGTCTAGGGGGGGGGGGCGGCTGCGGCGACGCGTATAGCGGCGGATCGGCAGGTAGCGGCGGCGATTGGGCACTGCACGCAGCTAGCAAAGTGCTAGCTGCGTGCAGCAAAAAAAAAATTATGCAAATCGGCCCAGCGGGGCCTGAGCGGTGCCTTCCGGCGGCATAGCCCGTGCTCAGCACGGGCTTACCGCCAGGGAGGTTAAACACAGGGTAGCGATTTCAGGAGAATGGGTACGATTGTGTATGTTCAGCAACAGGTCATAACCGTTAACCAGTTCGGCCTATCTGGACGAGTTTCCTCGTCCAGATAGGCACTGCTGTTTTCCCTGCATTGTGCGCGTGATCGGGCGCGCGCACCCGCCGCCCGCCGCTAGCCCCCCGATCAGTGAATGGGAATATAATTCCTATTCACCGATCTACCTTCCCCGCAGAAATACCGACGCTTTCTCTCCAGAGAGCGCGGTATTTCTGCTCCCAGGAAACTTTTCCCCAGCATTTTAGTTCATGGATGCGAGATCGTTCGCATCCAGGACTTTTCACTGTGGCCATCTTGTGGCCAAATAGTAAACTGCACCCACATACATTTTTGATTAAAAAAAAATTATAATTTTACATTTAAAATTAGCAGTTTCCCTCCCACACCAAAAATTACCCACATACACTTTTTTTATTAAAAAAAAAAATGCAATTAAAAAAAAACAAAAACAACATAAATAGTTACCCAAGGGTGTGAACTTTTTAATTATGCATGTCAAGAGAATATGTTATTATATTATTTAAAATTATAAGCTTATAAATAGTGATGGATGCAAATTGAAAAAATGCACCTTTATTTCTAAATGAAATATCGGCACCATAAATTGTGATAGGGACATCATTTAAACGGTGTAATAATCGGGACAGATGGGCAAATAAAATACATGCATTTTAATTACGGTAGCATATATTAATTTCAAACTATAATGGCCAAAAACTGAGAAATAATGAATTTTTTCCGTTTTTTTCTTATTCTTCCTGTTAAAATGCATTTACAGTAAAGTGGCTCTTAGCAAAATGTACCCCCCAAAGAAAGCCTAATTGGTGGCGGAAAAACAAGATATAGATTAATTGTGATAAGTAGCAATAAAGTTATAGGCGAATGAATGGGAGGTGAACATTGCTTGGATGCATGAGATTTTCGGCACTGCGGCGCTGAACCGGTTAAACGATTTTTAAAACGTTTAATAACAAAAATGCATTACATACAGTTATATACACCTATTAACATATAAACACAGAGCTTAAAAATAAAAAGGAATAAAATCAGAAAATTCTTACTTAGCTAGCTGAGCAGTCCATTTGAAGCATGAAGAAAAATAGTCCAGTTTAAAGGTAGGCATTCAGGTTAAAAGTCCTTTGTACACAACATGCGCCCGGTTCTCCTTGAGCACATGTCTGGACTTCCCTGGTCGATGGAAATTGAAGAACTGAGGAGGAGTTCCTCGCAAACACTTTTTACTGACCTGAGTTTTGGGGCGGTCACTACCTGGAAAGTAGGTGTGTTTAAGGCAGGGTTACCTCCTGGCAGTCAGGTTGCCACCCACAGACTCAGAGCAAGGAATGTACCAATTATTAATAATTTGTGTGACTCCGCCCAAGATTGGTGCATTGCAAATCCGAGACCATATTCATCAGCAGCATGCGACTCTGTATTAAACGAGGCTATACATGCCTAGTCTAACGAATTCGCTCTACGCATGCTGGATAAAGTGGTTTCTCTGCAGATTCCTGATAGCTAGAAAATTGTAATTTAGGTGACTGATAGAACTGATTTCTAGACATCAGGAAATGTAATTTTTGTCTTGCTGTGCCAAACCTATTTTGAATTATTAATAAAGTAAATGTTCCCTTTGTTTGAAGCTATGAGCTTGGAGGGAAATTTGAATCTCAACCAGTTTGAGGTGGTTTGGTGGAGATGAGCTGAGTGACCAAATGACCTCTGCCCAGGGAAGCTACTGGGGGCACCTACCTATCTAACCTATGCTGGGAGCAACTATTCTGGCTACCTATATTAGAGGCACCCACCTAGCTAACCTGTACTGGGGGCACCTGTCTATCTAACTTATACCGGCGGCGCCTGCCTATCTAACCTATACTGGCGGCAACTATACTGGCTACCTATGCTGGAGGCACCTACCTGGCTAACCTATACCGGGGGCAACTATACTGGCTTACCTATGCCTGGCTACCTATACTGGGGGGACGTATAGCTGGCTATAGGGATTCGGATATGTGTGTGTGCGTCGGGTGTTGCCGGGGGAGGGGGGCTGTTGTGGGGGGGGGGGGCCCACATCCAGATTCCGCATCGGGGCCCAGAGGTTTGTAGCTACACCACTGACAATCTATATACATTTTCGGAATCATATAGCCAAATGGAACTTAGAGGTAATCCCAGATAACATAACAAAAAATATCAAATTTCAAGTGGGAGAGTAGAGCCCCATACTTTAATAAAAAAAAAAGTTATCACAATCCTTACATACTGTAAATTTAGATTCTTTTTTTTGTTTTCACTTATGCACACAGGAAGAGCACGTAAATTTTACCAGGAGTTACGCAAATTCCGTAATGTACGTTATATAGTGTACATAATTTGCATTAAGGCTGCTTTCATGGTGAGACGTTACAGGTGCACGTTAGAGCAGCCTGTAACGCAGCCCACCGCACAGCAATGAAAAATCAATGGGCTGTTCACAGTGCCCACGTTGCGTTACACTGTAACCTAGCAGGCAAAAACAAAGTGCTACGTGCTGTGCGTTATGCGTGGCTAAGCCGTGTTAGACTGTTTGCACATGCTCAGTAGTGTTGGAGGAGGAGGTCTCCCCTCCTCCTCCGCGGCCAGGCACATGGCTAATTAATATTCACTGCACGGTGTGACGTGCAGTGTTTACTTCTTGGAGCGCCGCTCTATGCGGCGATTGGCTGGCGGGACAACGTGATGCCGCATGCGTCCAAGAGTACGCATCACGGCATCACAGGACGCGTGAAGAGCCGCTTAACGCGCCTCGATCTGACGTCCAGCCTGTACCCCACTATGCGTTGCGTTAGGTGCATGTTATGCGACCATAACGTAGCATCTAACGCAACGTCTTAGTGGGAAAGAAGCCTAAACGCTCAACGTGTATGCTGTTTGTGTAGACTATGCAAATAATGTAGCGTGCATTATATAAACAGCATATGCCTTCTATGTATAATATGAGTTATGCTAACGACTTATTGTACAGGATGTTATGCAGTTTACATACCTCCCAGTTGAATGTAAGTGTGCTATTTGCGCATGTAAATGTTACCGGCCATTATCGAATAGACTCATATGGCTCCCACTCTGGCATTGCTCTCGCTCTGCGTGGCTCGCGAGCTGCAAGGAGGGAGTTCATTCCCCCCTCTTATGCTCAGTGGGTTAAGTGGATGAATGCCTATCTTAACCTCCTTGGCGGTGCATTTCTGTCTGGAATCAGGAGTCAAAAGCGGTACATTGTTTTTCAAGAATTGTAGGCCTCCAATTCTTAAGTCACAACTCACCAAAATATGCCAGAATAAAAGCCTGGTAGACATTCTGCATATAAATAAAAGATGAACACAAATTTGTTAAATTGATTAAATTTATGAATAAACTTAAAAAATTGTGAAACTGTACAAATAAGGCAGGCAGAGAGTAGTCAATATCCTGGCTGAAGTCGGTGCATGCGGCAGGCAGAGAGTAGTCAAAATCCAGGCAAAGGTCGGTGCAGGCGGCAGGCAGAGAGTAGTCAAAATCCAGGCAAAGGTCGGTGCAGGCGGCAGGCAGAGAGTAGTCAAAATCCAGGCAGAGGTCGGTGCAGGTGGCAGGCAGAGAGTAGTCAATATCCTGGCTGAAGTCGGTGCAGGCGGCAGGCAGAGAGTAGTCAAAATCCAGGCAAAGGTCGGTGCAGGCGGCAGGCAGAGAGTAGTCAAAATCCAGGCAGAGGTCGGTGCAGGTGGCAGGCAGAGAGTAGTCAAAATCCAGGCAGAAGTCAGTGCAGGTGGCAGGCAGAGAGTAGTCAAAATCCAGGCAGACGTCGGTGCAGGGAGTAGTCAAAATCCAGGCAGATGTTGGTGCAGGCGGCAGTCAGAGAGTAGTCAGAGGTTGGTCTAGATGGCAGGCAGAGAGTAGTCAAAATCTAGGCAGACAGTGCAGGCGGCAGGCAGAGAGTAGTCAAAATCCAGGCAAAGGTCGGTGCAGGCGGCAGGCAGAGAATAGTCAAAATCCAGGCAAAGGTCGGTGCAGGCGGCAGGCAGAGAGTAGTCAATATCCTGGCTGAAGTCGGTGCATGTGGCAGGCAGAGAGTAGTCAAAATCCAGGCAGAGGTCGGTGCAGGCAGCAGGCAGAGAATAGTCAAAATCCAGGCAGAAGTCGGTGCAGGCGGCAGGCAGAGAGTAGTCAAAATCCAGGCAGACGTCGGTGCAGGCGGCAGGCAGGGAGTAGTCAGAGGTTGGTCTAGATGGCAGGCAGAGAGCAGTCAAAATCTAGGCAGACAGTGCAGGCGGCAGGCAGAGAGTAGTCAAAATCCAGGCAAAGGTCGGTGCAGGCGGCAGGCAGAGAATAGTCAAAATCCAGGCAAAGGTCGGTGCAGGCGGCAGGCAGAGAGTAGTCAATATCCTGGCTGAAGTCGGTGCATGCGGCAGGCAGAGAGTAGTCAAAATCCAGGCAAAGGTCGGTGCAGGCGGCAGGCAGAGAGTAGTCAAAATCCAGGCAGAGGTCGGTGCAGGTGGCAGGCAGAGAGTAGTCAATATCCTGGCTGAAGTCGGTGCATGCGGCAGGCAGAGAGTAGTCAAAATCCAGGCAGAAGTCGGTGCAGGCGGCAGGCAGAGAGTAGTCAAAATCCAGGCAGACGTCGGTGCAGGCGGCAGGCAGGGAGTAGTCAAAATCCAGGCAGATGTTGGTGCAGGCGGCAGTCAGAGAGTAGTCAGAGGTTGGTCTAGATGGCAGGTAGAGAGTAGTCAAAATCTAGGCAGACAGTGCAGGCGGCAGGCAGACGTCGGTGCAGGCGGCAGGCAGGGAGTAGTCAAAATCCAGGCAGATGTTGGTGCAGGCGGCAGTCAGAGAGTAGTCAGAGGTTGGTCTAGATGGCAGGTAGAGAGTAGTCAAAATCTAGGCAGACAGTGCAGGCGGCAGGCAGAGAGTAGTCAAAATCCAGGCAAAGGTCGGTGCAGGCGGCAGGCAGAGAATAGTCAAAATCCAGGCAAAGGTCGGTGCAGGCGGCAGGCAGAGAGTAGTCAATATCCTGGCTGAAGTCGGTGCATGCGGCAGGCAGAGAGTAGTCAAAATCCTGGCAGAAGTCGGTGCAGGCGGCAGGCAGAGAGTAGTCAAAATCCAGGCAGACGTCGGTGCAGGCGGCAGGCAGGGAGTAGTCAAAATCCAGGCAGACGTCGGTGCAGGCGGCAGGCAGAGAGTAGTCAAAATCCAGGCAGAAGAATATATAGAACACATATACATATATATATATATATATATATATATATATATATATATATATATATACATACATATATATATATATATATATATATATATATATATATACACATGTACATACTTATGCATATACATGTATATACTGTGATGGTCAGAGCAGATGTCTGCTTGGTTCTGGTCTGGATTTGAAGGGGAAGGTTCTGGATAGTGTCAGTTGTTGCATGTTTACAACAAAGCTATCCTGTAGATTAGTATGGGATCCAGGACTGGCGTGTATTTGCAGAAGGGTGGGCCTTACACACCACTCCTCCAAGTCCAGGTCTGAGTCGGGCAGATGGAGGGTTAAAGGATACCTGAAGTGACATGTGACATGTGACATGATGAGATAGACATGTGCACGTACAGTGCCTAGCACACAAATAACTATGCTTTGTTCCTTTTTTTTCTTTCTCTGTCTGAAAGAGTTAAATATCAGGTATGTAAGTGGCTGACTCAGTCCTGACTCTCACTGATGAGAAATTCCAACTATTTCCTAGCAGAAAATGGTTTCTGAGAGCAAGAAAGAGATAAAAAGGGGAATTTCTTATCATTGCGGGTCCCACTGTAGTAACTTCCTGTCTGAGTCAGGACTGAGTCAGCCACTTACATGCCTGATATTTAACTCTTTTAGGCAGAGAAAGAAAAAAAAGGAACACAGCATAGTTATTTGTGTGCTAGGCACTGTGCATACACATGTCTATCTCATCATGTCACATGTCAATTGACAGTTTTAATTGGTTCACCTGCTGCAGTTGCATTAATTGCATAAGAGACTGCATCACTCAGTATGCAGTGGGCTGTATGTGGAGCAAGCAGGCTCTGGAAAGGCTGTGCAGCTAAGGCCACATACACACATCAGACCATAGGAAAATGAAAGATCCGTTCCTGCAAATTGCATTCATAGTCTATGAAATCTAAAGATCATCATACACACCTTGTTTAACCCCCTTGGTGGTATGAAAAATACCGCCAGGGGGCAGCGCAGCAGTTTTTTTTTTTATTTTTATTTTTTTAAATCATGTAGCGAGCCCAGGGCTCGCTACATGATAGCCGCTGCTCAGCGGCATCCCCCCGCCCGCTTCGATCAGGAAATCCCGTTCAAAGAATGGGACGTCATTGGGACTCCGGATCCAACCCTCGGCGCTGCCTGGCACTGATTGGCCAGGCAGCGCACGGGGTCTGGGGGGGCTTGGGGCGCACGCCGCACCGGATAGCGGCGATCGGGCGCGTGGCAGCGGCGATCGGGGTGCTGGCGCAGCTAGCAAAGTGCTAGCTGCGTCCAGCAAAAAAAAAAATTATTTAAATCGGCCCAGCAGGGCCTGAGCGGCACCCTCCGGCGGCTAACCCCGTGTCACACACGGGGTTACCGCTAAGGAGGTTAAAGAGACTATAATAAATCTCGCTTCAGAGCTCATAGTTAGCAGGGGCATGTGTGCCCCTGCTAAAACGCCGCTATCCTGCGGCTAAACGGGGGTCCCTTCACCCCAAACCCACCCCCGCAAACCTTGGTCGTAGACTTGGTCATTCCTGGAGGCAGGGCTAACGGCTGCAGCCCTGCCTCCAGTCGCGTCTATCAGCGGCGCCTCTCCCCCGCCCCTCTCAGTGAAGGAAGACAGAGGGGCGGAGATACGCGCTGTCAGACGCGCGTGGGGCAGGGCTGCGGCGGTTAGCCCTGCCCCAACCAGGAAGAGGGGATGCGCTGCACGGAGGGGGATTTGGGGGTGAAGGGACCCCCGTTTAGCGGCGCGACAGCGGCGGTTTAGCAGGGGCACACATGCCCCTGCTATCTAGGAGGTCTGAAGCGAGATTTATTCTCGCTTCAGACTCTCTTTAACTGACATTCATCTGCAGATCTGAAAATCCATCCTGGTGGATCTGATCTGCAGATGAATGTCTGTTAAACAAGGTGTGTATAATGATCTGCAGATATCATAGACTATGAATGCATTTTGCAGGAACAGATCTTTTGCAGGAACAGATCTTTTGCAGATACTGATCTTTTGTGTCTGTACAGCATCTTTGTGTGCAGCATCTTGCAAATATTTTTTTTTCTGATGGGGAGTTCAGCTCCATAGAAAAGACTGTGAGGGTGTCGCTCTCATACTACATGAAGGGTGGTAAGATTGATCTGTGATCTTTCATTTTCAGAAGACTATAGTCTGATTTGTGTATGAGCCTTCAGAGGGCTGTCAGACCTATAGCTGCAGGGAAAGCTGCTGATGTGGAAGTGCTGGAGGGCAGTTGGACTCCAGTACTGGTGTACTAGGAGAAGCCTGGAAAAGGTTAGCGGCCCCTGTAAGGGTGTCACTGAAGAGCCAGTGTGGCTGCAGAAGGCTGTGTATTTTGTGCTGTGTCTACAGTGTGATCACTGAATACCAAGAGTTTATTTTTGTTGCTGTTTCTGGACATCGTTGTGACTGACAATAAAGCTGTGCTGTTTTATTTTTTACCCTAAAAAGACTCCCTGTCTGGTATGTTGTGACCCTTGATGCTGCAGTGCCGACCTACTCTACCAATGAGTTAAAACCCCCAGAATATCACAATTGGTGCTCGGATGCGGGCAGAGCAAAGGGGTTCACACCAGCAGTGAAAGGGTTAAATGTCAGTCTGCAAGAGTAAAGGACATTTTTTTCCTTGTTGCACCTTTTTATGAAGTTTTTTCTATGAGTGGATTAACTTTATAATTCAGAGATGAGTCGCAAGAAAAAGTGTCCAACTGCTGTCCAAGAGAGATGGTTTGAAGACAGTGATGAATGGTTTGAGCATATTCTCCTGCAAGATTATGAGAATCAACAAAAAGCACATGGAAAGGTTTCTGTGAGGAGAAGCTTGCAGCAAGTCCACATAGGTGTGTCAGACCAGGAGGTTGTTTTCAAGCAGAATCATGTGTTAGTAATGCTGCATACACACTTGAGATAAAAGTCTTTGGAAAATGAAAGAGCACAGACCAATTTTACCCCCTTCCATGTAGTATGAGAGCCATACCTACACAGTCTAATCTATGGAGCTGAACTTCCCATCAGATAAAATCTTTGCAAGATGCTGCCACAAAGATGCTGTACACATTCAACAGATCAGTATCTGCAAAAGATCTCTTCCTGCAAAAGATCAGTATCTGCAAAATGCATTCATAGTCTATGAGATCTGCAGATCCTCATACACACCTTGTTTAACAGGCAATCATCTGCAGATCAGATCCACCAGGATGGATTTTCAGATCTGCAGATGATTGCCAGATATGCAGATGAAGTCTGTTAAACCAGGTGTGTATGAGGATCTGCAGATCTCATAGACTATGAATGCATTTTGCAGGAATGGATCTTTTGTAGGAAGAGATCTTTTGCAGATAATGATCTTTTGAATGTGTACAGCATCTTTGTGTGCAGCATCTTGCAAAGATTTTATCTGATGGGGAGTGCAGCTCCATAGAATAGACTGTGTAGGTATGGCTCTCATACTACATGGAAGGGGGTAAAATTGGTCTGTAATCTTGCCTTTTCCAAAGACTTTTATCTCAAGTGTGTATGCAACATAAGTTACTCTGTGGAAGCTGAGCCAGCAGGGAGGCAGCAGCAGAGGAATGCATTTCTGCAGCCTGTACAGAGAAATGCACCTGCGCAGGATAAAGAGGATCTCTGGGGTCCAATGCTTGTCAATGATTGGATGGATGTCGTTACCAAGGGTAACCAACCTGCACTGGAGGAGACTGTGATGTCCAAGAGCTTGGAAGTGCCAAAACAGCGGATTGCGAGGGTCGTTGCCAAGGGTAACCGGCCTGCACCAGATAAGAGGGAGATGTCCAAAAGTCTGGAAAAGCCAAAGCAGCAGATACAAAGTGTTGTGTACAAAGGCCACCAGAGGAAGCTGGATGACCAAAAGCTGGAGCAGCAGGAGGAGCTGTGTGCTTGTTTTCAGCGGGGTCTGGGAACCCCAAAATGTTTGATGCATGCAAGTGGAAGTGAGCTTTCACATTGCCTTCAAGTTGTGGGAAAAGCAAAGCTTGGAGAGGAGGGCTTAGTCTCTTCTCACCTGAACCGCACGCTGTCGCCCCAAGGAACTGCGACTGGAGCTGGTAAGACTGGTCCATGTAATGTGCGTGCTGGAGTAGTGTAAAGTAATGTACTGTCTGTGCCTGTCGCTGGTAGCCTCAGTGGTATGGCTGATTCTGTGCGACCACCAGTGCCTGGAAGAGGTCGCACTGTCATGTGTAGTAAACATGGCCCAGTGTTGGATATAACTATCATAGCTGGTCAGATGGGTTGCAGAGGTTGGTGTGATCCTTCCTGCAAAGTCTCTGCGGTAAACAGTGCATTGCTCCCCTTGATATGTCCCATCAGTGAAAATGAACGCACCGCCACTGTTATAGTGCAAACCAAGTTGGGAGAAGTAACCCGGGAACTGGTGAAATGTGATAATACTGAATTTGATGTCTTACTGGGAACTGACTGTGCGTTATTCTGGGACTTGTGGTACAACCAGCATGTGGAGGGAAGTTTAAAATCAGAGCCTGAGAATACAGATAATTTGATATATGTGCACGATGAGAATGTGAAGCTTCCTAGCGCTGAGTTTGAGCCAGAGTGGCTAAAGGTGCCAGTTTGTGAAGGGTTAAGCTCAGTGCAGTGTTCTGGGTAACGCTGCTGCAACATTGCAGGAAACAGAAATGGTTGCTGATGGTTGGAAAACTGACATGATGGGAAATTTCAAAATATGTTTAATTTGTCTGCTGTGTGTAGTGAAAGCCCCCTGGTGGTAGACAGTGTAACCACAGGTATAGAGGTGCTGTCTAATGCTAGAGAGTGTTCTGACTTGGTTCCAGCTGGTACAAAGGTTTCCACAAGTTAACCCTATCCCTTCTGACAACATTGTGTGCAACCAAAGTGCAAATCTAATGGAAGTCCAGTGTGAAAACTTATCCACAGCTTGCACTGAACTCATAATTACCAGTGAAGAGCCAGTTAAGGTTCATACACACATCAGACCATAGTCTTTGGAAAATGAAAGATCACAGACCAATTTTACCCCCTTCCATGTAGTATGAGAGCCATACCTACACAGTCTATTCTATGGAGCTGAACTCCACATCAGAAAAAAATCTTTGCAAGATGCTGCACACAAAGATGCTGTACAGACACAAAAGATCAGTATCTGCAAAAGATCTGTTCCTGCCAATGATCCGTTCCTGCAAATTGCAATGATAGTCTATGAGATCTGCAGATCATCATACACACCTTGTTTAACAGACATTCATCTGCATATCTCGCAATCATCTGCCGATCTGAAAATCCATCCTGGTGGATCTGATTTGCAGATGATCTGCAGATGATTGCCTGCTAAACAAAGTGTGTATGATGATCTGCAGATCTCATAGACTATGAATGCATTTTGCAGGAATGGATCTATTGCAGGAAGAGATCTTTTGCAGATAATGATCTTTTGAATGTGTACAGCATCTTGCAAAGATTTTATCTGATGGGGAGTGCAGCTCCATAGAATAGACTGTGTAGAGTATGGCTCTCATACTACATGGAAGGGGGTAAAATTGGTCTGTGATCTTGCCTTTTCCAGAGACTTTTATCTCAAGTGTGTATGCAGCATTAGTCATGAGAGATGCTCATCTGATGTTAACCCTGTCTTTTCTGATATCATTTGCAAGCAGAATTCTGAGGTAAATGACCATAATGCAAAGATATGCAAAGTGGATTTCAGTCACTAAGATTCGCAAAACGCTAGAGGTTTTTGAAGCAGATTTCAGAGCGATTCCTAGGCATGTTTAGGCCCCATTCACACTAGAGCGTTTTGCCGTGATTTCGGAAAAACGCTCAAACGCTAGCGCTTTGTAAAAGCGCTAGCGCTTTGTAAAAGCGCTAGCGTAATGAAACCCTATGGGCCCGTTCTTACTTGGGCGACTTGCGCTAATCGCTGCAAATGGCCCAAAAACGTGAAACGCAAACGCGTCAACCACCATTTTTAGGCGATTTCCCGGCGATTGCGTTTCAGTGCTATAGAACCGCTAAACGCAATTGCGTCAAAAACGACGCAGTGTTCAGTGATTTCTTTTCCCGTGAAATCATGGAAAAATCACTCCTGCAAAATGCCGGCAAAAATCGCCAGCGTTTTGGAAGTGTGAATGGGGCCTTAGAGAGGTTTTCTAAACATGCCTAGCGTTTTTTTGGAGCGTTTTTGTGTAGCAGATTTCATATGTTGTTACAGTAAAGCTGTTACTCAACACCTACTGTAACAAAAAAATGCCTGGAAAACCGCTCTGATCTAGCGTTTTTCAGAGCGGTTTGAGCTTTTCCTATACTTTAACATTGAGGCAGAAACGCCTCAGAAATCTAAAAACTACTGCAGCCCCTGAGTTTGTGTTTAGGGAAAAACGAACTGCTCTGGTGTGCACCAGCTCATTTAAATACATTACCCAAGCGTTTTCTATCCCCAAGCGTTTTTAAAAACGCTACAGAAACGCTCTGGTGTGCACCAGCCCTTAGAGGCTGCACAGTTAGTGGTAAAAGTTCCCGTTAAAGGATACCCGAAGGGAAAATAAACTAATGAAAAAAAAGATTGTATCTATCCTCTTTCTCCTAAAAATGACATTTTAACCACTTCACCACTGAGGGGTTTTACCCCCTGAGCACCAGAGCAATTTTCACCTTTCAGCGCTCCTTCCTTTCATTCGTCTATAACTTTATTATTACTTATCGTAATGAAATGAACTATATCTTGTTTTTTTCGCCACCAATTAGGCTTTCTTTAGGTGGGACATTATGCCAAGAATTATTTTTTTCTAAATGTGTTTTAATGGGAAAATAGGAAAAATGTGGGGAAAAAAATAATTATTTTTCAGTTTTCGGCCATTATAGTTTTTAAATAATGCATGCTACTGTAATTAAAACCCATGAAACATATTTGCCCTTTTGTCCCGGTTATAAAACCATTTAAATTATGTCCCTATCACAATGTTTGGCGCCAATATTTTATTTGGAAATAAAGGTGCATTTTTTTCAGTTTTGCGTCCATCCCTAATTACAAGCCCATAGTTTATAAAGTAACAGTGTTATACCCTCTTGACATAAATATTTAAAAAGTTCAGTCCCTAAGGTAACTATTTATGTATTTTTTTTAATTGTAAATTTTTTAATTTTTTTTTTAATTACAAAAAAAAAAAAATGGGGAGTGTGGGAGGTAATGAGTTAATTTTATGTGTAAAAGTCATTTATTTGTATGTGAAAAATGTGTAGGGTGTAGTTTACTATTTGGCCACAAGATGGCCACAGTAACTTTTTGTTTTAATGCGAAGGAGGCTGGACACGTGAGTTTTTTCTCACAATGATCGCGCTGCCCATAGGAGAGCAGCTGATCATTGCGGGGCTTAGATCAACGAACGGGAATGGATTTTCCCGTTCATTGATCTCTGGGCGAGCGGGCGGCGGCGTGTTTACTAGCGGCGGGCGGCGTGTTTACGAGCGGGAGCGCGGGCAGCGTCGGGAACGCGGAAAGTACGTGTTTCTCCGTCCCTGGTTTTTAAAGGATGGAAAAAGGGGCGGAGAAATACGTACGCGCGGGGGTAAAGTGGTTAAGATATTCCAGTTTTATTTTATGTTTAAATCTACTTTTTAAGTTTTAACTGTTTTATTGTTTTTGCTCAATGACACATTCATTGAAGTATGCCAGAGCTAAAATCTATGAACTATTGACCCTTTTTATCGCTTTGCTGCTCTCAGAAACCATTTTCTGCTAGGAAAGTGTTTTATAATTGGAATTTCTTATCAGTTAGGGTCACACTGTAGTCACTTCCTGTTTGAGTCAGGACTGAGTCAGCCACTTACCTACCTGATATTTAACTCTTTCAGGCAGAGCAAGAAAAAAAAAAGGACCACAGCATAGTTATTTGTGTGCTTGGCACTGTACATACACATGTCTATCTCATCATGTCACATGTCACTTCGGGTATCCTTTAACACCAGTATAAAATCGGAAGAAAATGGTGGGTTTAACATTGGTGATGCAAACAGTATGTTTAATGCATGTTCCAGAATAGCCAGTGATAACAAGGCATGTGAATGTAAACCTGTGCCAAGTGTGGGTGATGCTGCACCCTGTGTTGGGATGTCAAACCAGCTATATGGATGGTCAGGGGTTGGTACAGATAGAAAGGGGGCAGTTCCAGCAAGTGCTGATGATAAGCCCTTACTGGAAAAGAGAGCAGCACCCCAAGAGTCAGGAGTAGATAAAACTGATGCCAAGGGAGAAAAAAGATGGGATTACTCCAGTGGTGCCAGTTTGCATGCAGACAAGGTAAACAGGGAACTGTTAAAAAGTGGCTGTTTTGAAGAAGTCCTATTTAGACAGCTGGTGGAGACAGGTAGTTCTCTAGCTGTAGAAAGGGAGCTTCGCCGCGAAAAGCTATTGAAAAGTTGTTCTCTAAGGCCTCTTTCACAGTGGGACATTAAAGTCGCACGTTAGAAAATGTTATAACTCAGACCAACGCACAGCAATACAAAGTCTGTGCAACATTCACAGTGCACAGGTTGTGTTGTGTGTAACAATATTTAGAAAGTGCTGCATGCTGTGTGTTTAGCAATACATTTGCTGCATTATGTGTGTTGCACATGCTCAGTAATGTTTTTTTTTGTAAAAATAAAATGTAACGCATGCGCCGTTTTCGTTTCATCACTGTGCGACGAAAACGGCGCACCAAACACAGGGCTAAAGGATGTACCATAATGTCCAAGTTATAGTCTTTCAATGCGTTGCATTAGGGGCACGTTATGTGACCTTAACGTTGCATCAAACGCAACATCCCACTGTGAAAGAGGCCTAAAGATTCAGGAAAGTGGCTACTGTAAAGAAATCTTGCTTAAGGTGGCCACACACGATACAATAAAATGATCCGATTTTACGGAAATTCAATAAAAACGATCAAATCTCCTGAAAAAATCGAAAGCTTTTTTTATTTTTCATTCGACTGAAAAATCCGATCCGATTTCTCGTTTTCTTCGATTTTTATCGATCCGGAATGCCAGATATTTTTCTTCAATCTTTCTGAAGATTCTATGGTGTGTGTTTGTCACTTTATTAATACACACACCCTAGCAATTTTGTCAGTTTCCAATCATTTTTATCATAATTGGGGAAAAATGTAACGTGTGTGGTACACTGGTCATATTTTTGAAATGTTACAATCAGTCAGAAAAATTGATTGCAATTCTTACATTGAACAGATATTTAAAAAAATTGTATGGTGTGTGGCCACCTTTAGACAGCTGGAGAAGAAAGGCATGTCTTCAGCTGTAGAAGGGAGACTTCGCCACGAAGTGTCTTGTCCTGCCAAAGATCACCACTCAGGTGTTGTTCTGGGGGGAGGGCATATGTGATGGTCAGAGCAGATGTCTGCTTGATTCTGGTCTGGATTTGAAGGAGAAAGTTCTGGATAGTGTCAGTTCTTGCATGTTAGCAACAACTCTATCCTGTAGATTAGTATGGGATCCAGGACTGGCGTTTATTGGGAGAAGGCATGCATTGGGAAAGATCACAGACCAATCTTACCACCCTTCATGTAGTATGAGAGCCATACCTTCACAGTCTTTTCTATGGAGCTGAACTCCCCATCAGAAAAAAATCTTTGCAAGATGCTGCACACAAAGATGCTGTACAGACACAAAAGATCTGTTCCTGCCAAAGATCCGTTCCTGCAAATTGCATTCATAGTCTATGAGATCTGCAGATCATCATACACACCTTGTTTAAGTGACATTTATCTGCAGATCAGACAATCATCTGCAGATCTGAAAATCCATCCTGGTGGTTCTGATCTGCAGATGAATGTCTGTTAAACAAGGTGTGTATGAGGATCTGCAGATCTCATAGACTATGAATGCATTTTGCAGGAACGGATCTTTTGCAGGAACAGATCTTTTGCAGATACTGATCTTTTGAATGTGTACAGCATCTTTGTGTGCAGCATCTTGCAAAGATTTCTGTCTGATGGGGAGTTCAGCTCCATAGAATAGACTGTGTAGGTATAGCTCTCATACTACATGGAAGGGGGTAAAATTGGTCTGTGATCTTTCATTTTCCAAAGACTATGGTCTGATGTGTGTATGACCCTTTACACTCCACTCCAAGTCCAGGCCTGAGTCTTGGCAGATGGAGGAATAATTGGTTCACCTGCTGCATTTGCATGAATTGCATAAGAGACTGCATCACTCAGTATGCAGTGGGCTGTATGTGGAGCAAGCATGCTCCGGAAAGGCTGTGCAGCCGAGAGGGCTGCCAGGCCTGTAGCAGCAGGGAAGCTGCTGATGCGGAAGTGCTGGAGGGGAGTTGGACTCCAGTACTGGTAAACCAGGAGAAGCCTGGAAAATCTGTGTGACCCAGGACTGCCATTAGGCACGTGGCAGGCAGGCAGGCATGGTCTTAAATTCGGTTTCGGGTGATCCGGATAGTTACTATCCGGATTTCACCCAGTAATGCTGTGCGGGCCGAGCAGGGAGGTCAAGCTTACCTGTCTGATGTCTTCTTCGCTCGTCCCTCGGCGCCTCCCACGATGCGTTCCAATGCACCGTCACGTGACTACAAACACTTCCTCCTTCCGGGTTAAAGGAGGAAGTGTTTTTAGTCACTGTCCGGATCACCCGAATCCGAATTTAAGCCCATGCCTGGTGGCAGGGTGTCATTGAAAAGCCAGTGTGCCTGCAGGAGGCTGTATATTTCGTGCTGTGCCTACAGTGTGATCACTGAATACCAAGAGTGGTTCATTTTTGTTGCTGTTTCTGGACATTGTTGTGACTGACAATAAAGCTTTTTTTTTTTTTTTTTTTTTTTTTTTTTTTTTTTTTTACCGTAAGAAGACTCACTGTCTGGTATGTTGTAACCCTTGATGCTGCTGACCTACTCTACCAATGAGTTAAAACTGTGTGTGTATCTACGGATCACTTGATTGGCCGCCAGGTCCCCGGAACAAGTGCGGGGATAAGGGGGATCTGACAGCCAGAGAGAAGCCGCAGATAGCAGGCAAGGGAGGCTGGGTGGGGTCCTGCTGTGCAGCTCCGAACGTGCGTTGGACCCCAAAAAACACGCAATTCCCTACCCCGACCTGAGCTCGGGCTTACCGCTTGCAGCTCCTTTTTTTTTTTTTTTTTTTTTTTTTCTCCTACTCCGAGCTCAGGTCGAGGTTACCGCCAGGGAGGTTAAACTGGAGTAGTTGGTACATGCTCATAGGGGGCACCCAACTAGATTTAGTAAAATATCAGTTAGGCCCTAACCCTGTTCCCCAACCCTGTCCAGCCCCGTTTCTTGCCCCGTGCGGAGCGTGCCGCCGCCCGGGGCGCTGTTGGGAGGGGGGCGCTATAATGGAGGGGGGAGCCGGAGCCGCGGGGAGGGCAGCCCTCCCTCTCCCTCCCTCTCCTCTCCCGGGCGCCCTCCGTGCTCCCCCCTCAGATGCAGAGTTCGTGAGCAGCAGGGAAGCGCTGTTTACAACTCACCGGCTGCCTGGCTCCAAGCGCTGCTCTCTCGCCGCTGGTCTCCTCTCTCTCTCTGTATACGTACTGATACACGCTGCTTCCTGTAGCCGGAAGCAGCGTGTATCAGTATGTATACAGAGAGAGGAGACCAGCGGTGAGAGAGCAGCGCTTGGAGCCAGGCAGCCGGTGAGTTGTAAACAGCGCTTCCCTGCTGCTCACGGACTCTGCATCTGAGGGGGGAGCACGGAGGGCGCCCGGGAGAGGAGAGGGAGGGAGAGGTCGGGCTGCCCTCCCCGCGGCTCCCCCCTCCATTATTGGGGGCATCTACCTATCTAACCTATTCTGGGGGCACCTACCTAATCTAACCTACGCTGGGGGGCAGCTGCTAATCTAACCTACGCTGGGGGGCACCTACCTATCTAACCTACACTGGGGGGCAGCTACCTATCTAACCTACACTGGGGGGCAGCTACCTAATCTAACCTATACTGGGGGGCACCTACCTAATCTAACCTACACTGGGGGGCACCTACCTAATCTAACCTACACTGGGGGGCAGCTACCTATCAAACCTATACTGGGGGCAGCTACCTATCTAACCTACACTGGGGGGCACCTACCTAATCTAACCTACACTGGGGGGCACCTACCTAATCTAACCTACACTGGGGGGCAGCTACCTATCTAACCTATACTGGGGGCAGCTACCTAATCTAACCTACGCTGGGGGGCAGCTACCTATCTAACCTATACTGGGGGCAGCTACCTAATCTAACCTACGCTGGGGGGCAGCTACCTATCTAACCTATACTGGGGGCAGCTACCTAATCTAACCTACGCTGGGGGGCAGCTACCTATCTAACCTACACTGGGGGGCACCTACCTAATCTAACCTACGCTGGGGGGCAGCTACCTATCTAACCTACACTGGGGGGCAGCTACCTATCTAACCTACACTGGGGGGCAGCTACCTAATATAACCAACACTGGGGGGGGGGGGGCAGCTACCTATCTAACCTACACTGGGGGGCAGCTACCTAATCTAACCTATACTGGGGGGCAGCTACCTATCTAACCTATACTGGGGGGCACCTACCTAACCTATACTGGGGGGCACCTACCTAACCTATACTGGGGGGGGCAGCTACCTTATCTAACCTATACTGGGGGGCAGCTACCTAATCTAACCTATTCTGGGGGGCACCTGTCTAATCTAGCCTATACTAGGGGGCACCTACCTAATCTAACCTATACTGAGAGGCACCTACCTATCTAACCCAAGGGGGGGGGGGGGCGCAATTTTTACACCCTCGCCCTGGGTGCATTTTAGCCTAGAAACTGCACTAACCCTGTCCTCAAGGCCCACCAACAGTGCATGTTTTGTGGAAATCCACAGAGGCAGCTAATCAGCTCTGCTGAGACACTATTACCTCACCTGTGATTTTGAGTGGTTTTCTGCAAACCCTGTACTGTTGATAGGCCTTGAGGACAGGGTTGAGGAACTCTGGGTTAGGGGACTTGACACACCTGAGGTTGTAGATAGAGACTTAGTAAGGGACAGGCTATATAGGGTTTATCAGTTGATAATTGATAAACTGTAGAACTACTGCACCTGCACAGTACCGTCCTGATGATGTCAGCGAGACCACGTGACCCGCGCAGTGGAGCGCAGAAGAAGCCGACCCAGAACCCGACCTGGCGAGGTCTGCTTTGCCAGCGGATGAGACCGGGAGCTGCGGTGAGGGCACAGGATGGCTGCCAGGGGCTGGAGGAAGCCCCGGGTAAGTGGATCTTTATTTTTTTTCCAGCCTGGACGTATCCTTTAAAGGAGTCATCAGGCGTTTATAAGTAAAGTGCTACTTACCTGGGGCTTCCTCCAGCCCAAAGCTCCCAGCATGTCCCTTGCTGCAGCTTCGCGCTGAGCCGCTTACCGCCACTGCCTCCCAGTCCACGACGATGACATCAGGTCAGCCTGCACTGCGCCTGCGCAAGCTGTGCTGTCAATCGCCGCCACGTGTGTCGGAGCGTACTGCGCAGACACAGTAGTTCTGCGCCTGCGATGTACGCTCCGGTCCACGTGGCGGTGATTGACAGCATCGCTCGTGCAGGCGCAGTGCAGGCCGAGGGGTAAGTAGCATTTAATGTATTTATAAATGCCTGATGACTCCTTTAATGCCTGCTGTGGTATTATTGTACTTTTTTTTTTTTTTTATATTCCTAAACTCATGTCGTTGTTTGGGATACTGCAGATACAGCAATGAAAGTATCTAAAGCTGGCACAGTGACGGACACCTATTGTCCGTTGCTGTGGTAACCAGCATTCGGCTTTCTAATTGCGCAAGAAAGCAGCAGCATCAGGGAGCAGAGGACACAAGCGCTATAGCTGTGTCCTGCTTTGTATCTCGTAGGGAGAACTTTTTTTTATTTATATTGTATATATTTTTATTTATAGGAAAAAGGAGGAAGGAGGTAGTTATCAATTTGTACATGTATCTCCCTATGAGATACAAAGCAGGACACAGCAATAGCGCTTGTGTCCTCTGCTTGCTGATGCTGCCGATTTCTTGCGCAATTAGAAAGCCGAATGCTGGTTACCACAGCAACAGACAATAGGTGTCCGTCACTGTGCCAGCTTTAGATAAGGGGTCCTTAGCAGGGAGAGTAAAACTACAGAGCCGTACGGGGCTGTCCTGGGCTCTACGTTAGGCTGCAACCGCATTTAGCTAAGTAAGGCCCAGTGCACACCGGCATCCGCCTGAAAATCCGCTTGGCTAATGTAATTGAATGGGCTGTTGCACACCAGCGGTTTGAGGTTTTTAGCCAACCGCAAACGTGCCTCCTGCTGCACGTTTGCGGTTTGCAAAAAAACTCAAACTGCAAGTGTGCACCAGCCCATTGAAATACAATAGCCACGCGGATTAACAGGCGGATGCAGCCGGCAGATCACATCAAATCCGCTCGGTGTGCACTGCGCCTTTATCTCGTACTCTGCACCCAAAACCGCTAGCGTTTTGTGGATCTGCTAGCGGTTTTGGTGTGCACTGGGCCTAACCGTTACAAGTGGGAACAAACCTACCTGAGCTGAGCAGAGAGGGGAAATCTAACGGCAGCACAAACTACAAATACAGATGCCTCCTACTGTAAAATGGATTAGCCTGAGCCGCATCAGAAAGGTAAATCTGCCGACGTGACTCTAAAGCTATAAAGGCATAGTGGCAGTGTAGAAAATCCTTTTGATCTTCCATAATACATGTTAACCACTTTACCCCCCGCGGTACGGATTTCTCCATCCCTTTTTGCACCCTTAAAAACCCAAGGGACGGAGAAATCCGTACCTCCCGCGCTACCGCCGCTGTCCGCGCTCCCGCCGCTCGTGCGCGCACTCCCACCGCTCGTGCAACTTTTGCTGCATTGACCCACATTTATGACAGTTCTGTAATGAAAACCTAATCCCTCTTTTTAAAGTGAACCCGAGATAAGAGGGATATGGAAGCTACCACATTTATTTCCTTTTTAAGCAATACCAGTTGCCTGGCTGTCCTGCTGATCCTCTGCCTCTAATACTTTTAGCCATAGACCCCGAACAAGCATTATTATTATTATTATTATTATTATTTAGTATTTATATAGCGCCAACATATTACGCAGCGCTGTACAGTATATTTATAAATATATATATATATATATATATATATATATATATATATATATATATATATATATATATATATATATATATATATATATATATATATATATATATATATATATATATATATATATAATTTCAGATCAGGTGTTTCTGACATTTTCAGATTTGACCAGATTAGCTGCATGCTTGTTTTCTGATGTTATTCAGACACTACTGCAGTCAAATTGATCAGCAGGGTTGCCAGGCAACTGGTATTGCTTAAAAGGAAATACATATGGCAGCCTCCATATCCCTCTCACCTTGGGTTCACTTTAAAGGTCATTGGAGGCTACCATATTTATTTCCTGTTAGACCAGCAGGATAGCCAGGCGACTGGTATAGTTTAACAGGAAATAAATATGGTAGCCTCCATTGTCCTTTAAAGTGAACCCAAGGTGAGAGTGATATGGAGGCTACCATATTTATTTCCTTTTAAGCAATACCAGTTGCCTGGCTGTCCTGCTAATGTTCTGTCTATAATACTTTTAGCCATAACCCCTGAACAAGCATGCAGCAGATCAGGTGTTTCTGACATTATTGTCAGATCTGACAAGATTAGCTGCATGCTTGCTTCTGGTGTGATTCAGACACTTCTGCAGCCAAACAGACCAGCAGGATAGCCAGGCAACTGGTATAGTTTATTAGGCTGCAGAAGTGTCTGAATCACACCAGAAGCAAGCATGCAGCTAATCTTGTCAGAGCTGACAATAATGTCAGAAACACCTGATCTGCTGCATGCTTGTTCAGGGTCTATATCAGCAGGACAGCCAGGCAACTGGTATTGCTTAAAAGGAAATGAATATGGCAGGCTCCATATCACTCTCACTACAGTTGTCCTTGGACCTGTTTAGGCAGGAGGTTTGCTAGAAGATGCTTGAAGCCTGTTGCTGTACATAAGCCTTTAGTGTTTCCCAATGTTATCACAAAGCTGTGGTAATAGCTGGTGGGAGGCTGACAAGTTCCTGAGCTGCTCTTATCTACATGAAACTGAAGTGATGGTGATCTTCCACCGGTTTCTATGTTCCTGTGTATGTAGACCGCGTGTGTAGGTGGGCAGAGAGCATGCTGAGAGCTTTGTGGTAGAGAGAGCAGTTCTGGGGTGGAGGTTTTCACACTCCTGAAGAATAACAATAATAAGATTGTTAATGTTTAACTCTTATGGTTCGGGGACCTCTTGGAATTAAAAGGGTTAGGACTCTGAGCACAGGTGTACAGTATATACCATCTGACAGCTTAAAGAGAAACCGTGACCAAGAATTGAACTTCATCCCAATCAGTAGCTGATGCCCCCTTTCCCATGAGAAATCTATTCCTTTTCTCAAACGGATCATCAGGGGGCTCTGTATGGCTTATATTGTGGTGAAACCCCTCCCACAGTATGATGTCAGCACCTCACAGCACTGAGGTACTGACATCCCACTGTGGGAGCCTCATTGCATTTTTTACAGCTGTTCCCAGCTGCCAAAAAAAAGCAAGCAGCTTCTTCTTTCACTGACATCACCTGCCAGCAGTAAAAATCTCACCATGCGATAGATGTCAGAATGTAAATTAGGGAGAGGAAAGATTTTACAATGAGCAAACACTGACTAAATCATCTATACATAATTATTGTAAGAATTAAGCACTTTTTTTAAATTATATTTTCCCGTTCGTCTTTAAAGCCTACCCGAGGTGGCATTAACCTTCCCGGCATTTCATTTCTGCATGATTTTTGTACCAAAAGCAATACATTTTTCTAAGGCTCGGTTCACATTAGCTTTTGCCAACGGAACCAGCCGTATGGTTCCGTGGTCCGTTCCGCTGAATGAATAAAAAAAAATGCTGCATGGCCCTAATTTCCTGGACCATTTCACTCAGTGGAACGGAAGGATTTGCAGCGCAATAGGAAACATGTAAACCGGACGTTTTACAGCACACTGGCTGTAAAAACGGACAGTTTTGCCGGTTCCACAAAAAAACGCAGATGTGAACCGGGCCTAAAGTGTTTCTTTATATTGTAAGCATTTTAGCAGACCGCCTATAAGTTTCAGTCTTGCAAGCTGTCTGCAAGCATGCATACAATTAAAAAAAAAAATTGGGGGGAATTTTTCATTTATTTATTTATTTTTTTCTACACTTGGAATTTTTTATATCCGATACAATACAATTGAATTGGCCTCTTGATGTGATGACACTGCGTGTGTCCGACACCAGGGGGCGCACACAGCTTGATCAGAAGGACACACTGGGGGAAGTTATCACTGAGGAACAGGAAGATACAAAGGAGGAAGAAGAGGGGGGTCACCATGAAGAAAATGGGAATACGCTTTCAAAGAAGCCACGAGGTGCCGGCGGTGAGGGATCTCGCACGCCAGCGACGCTGCAGGTGAGTATATGTAATGACTGGACGAGCTTGACTTGTCCTTACCCTCTCTAGCTATTTTTTTTAAGGATGAATCAGTCTAGGGAGGTTAAATAAAATAAAATAGATACTTAGGAAGAGGGGAGCCTCTGGATCCTGACCCGGAATCCTCTTGAAGTTTGTGCTCTCGCGAGTATGGCCTGTGTGCTAATGTGAGCGGCTTCATGTGCAGGCATTGTTGTACTCACGCAGGAGCAGTATGGCTACAATCCCAACACGCTCTTGTCTGATATGATCTGGGGGACAGCATGCAGCAATGGTGGGGCCAGCAGGACGTGGGAAACCATCGCAGGATCCAGAGGTTTCTCTCTTCTTAAAGGATACCTCAACTGACATGTTACATGATGAGATAGACATGTGTATGTACAGTGCCTAGCACACAAATAACTATGCTGTGTTCCTTTTTTTCTTTCTGTGCCTGAAAGAGTTAAATATCAGGTATGTAAGTGGCTGACTCAGTCCTGACTCAGACAGGAAGTGACTACAGTGTGACCCTCCCTGATAAGAAATTCCAACTATAAAACACTTTCCTAGCAGAAAATGGCTTCTGAGAGCAAGAAAGAGATAAAAAGAGGAATTTCTTATCAGTGAGGGTCACACTGTAGTCACTTCCTGTCTGAGTCAGGACTGAGTCAGCCACTTACATACCTGATATTTAACTCTTACAGATAGAGAAAGAGAAAAAAGGAACACAGCATAGTTATTTGTGTGCTAGGCACTGTACATACACATGTCTATCTCATTATGTCACATTTCAGTTCAGGTATCCTTTAACCTCCTTAGTGGTAACCCCGTGTGTGACACGGGGTAAGCCGCCGGAGGGTGCCGCTCAGGCCCTGCTGGGCCGATTTACTTACTTTTTTTTTTTGCTGGACGCAGCTAGCACTTTGCTAGCTGCGCCAGCACCCCGATCGCCGCCGCCGCGCGCCCGATCGCCGCTATCCGGTGCAGCGCGCGCCCCCCCCCCCCAGACCCCGAGCGCTGCCTGGCCAATTAGTGCCAGGCAGCGCCGAGGGGTGGATCAGGTCTCCCAATGACGTCCCGACGTCGGTGACGTCATTCCGCCCCGTCGCCATGGCGACGGGGGAAGCCCTCCAGGAAATCCCGTTCTTTGAACGGGATTTCCTGATCGCCTATCGCCGGAGGCGATCGGCGGGGCTGGGGGGATGCCGCTGAGCAGCGGCTATCATGTAGCGAGCCCTCGGCTCGCTACATGATTTAAAAAAAAAAAAATTAAAACAAAACTGCTGCGCTGCCCCCTGGCGGTATTTTTCATACCGCCAAGGGGGTTAAATAAGTATCTAATTTTTTTTTATACTGCCTCAGGTACACTTTAATAAGCTCCAAAATGCTAATAAAGTCCTGAATGCTACCTTATTTGAGTCAAATACAGTTTATTCTTCTAAAAATTGCATTTTCAATTTGATCACATGACCTGACGCAACCCAGCTGAGTGTTACCACGGGGCTGTGTGGGAAAGGCTGCTGCTACTGTGACTGGCTTCATTATGCTGTTTAGACTGCCTATCAGCAAAAACAGCTGAGAAGATCATGGGCCCTTATTCAAGGGGGACACTGGAGGCACAGAGGAGGTACAGGGGGCAGAGAAGACACAGCATTCCGACTTAAGGACGGATTCAGGTTAAGAACGAGCCTACAGTCCCTGTCTCGTTTGTTAACCGGGGACTACCTGTACATTCAATTCAGTGTGGATGTATTTTACAAACGTGAGATAAGCAGTTCTAAAAACATGACAAAAGGAAAATAATGACTGTCCCAAAAATGAACATTAATTTGTTATAATTTTCATTATTTAGCAGCAAGAGTAAAATAAAAAATATAGGCATTTCAACAAAGTGGTATCATTCATAAAATATAGCTTTGTAGAGGACATTTGGGGGGTGAAAACAAACTGATGAGAAAAACAATTGTCCATCCTCCTTCTCCTAAAAATAACTTTCAGGGCTGGTGCACACCGAGCGGCTTTTTCCGCGTTTTCAGATCCGCTTGCGGCTGCGGATCTGCTTGGTCAATGTATCTCAATGGGGTGGTGCACACCAGAGCGGCAGGCGTTTTGCAGAAACGAAAAATGCCTGGGTGAGGCATTTTTTGGATTGCGGATGCGTTTCTGCCTCAATGTTAAGTATAGGAAAAACGCAAACCGCTCTGAAAAACGCCTGTTCAGAGCGGTTTTGCAGGCGTTTTTGTTACAGAAGCTGTTCAGTAACAGCTTTACTGTAACAATATATGAAATCTACTATACTGAAAACCGCAGCAGCAATCCGCAAAACGCTAGCAAAACGCCTCATAAAAATAAAAAAAAGCGTTTAAAAATCTGCTAGCATTTTGCGGATCTGCTAGCGGGTTTTGGTGTGCACCAGCCCTAAGGGCTCGTTCATACTATGAGCGTTTGCAGGTTTTTTTTTTTTAAGCGCTGGCGATTTTAGAAATCGCCCAAAAGCACTTGTGCAATGATTCCCTAAGACAGTGTTCACATGTGCGCGTTTCAATTTTACTAAAATCGCAAACGCGCCACATGTACCATTTTTTGAGCGCTTTGGCTCAATGGAAGGTATAGGGAAATCGCAAAGCACTTGAAAAAGTGCTTTGAATAGCAATTTACCGAGTGCTTCTATGTATTTCAAGAGTTCATTTCCTGAGTGACGTCAGGGAGTGAAAAAAAATCATCACTGAGCAAAAGCGTTTAGAAAAGCGCTTTAAAAAATGCTCAAGAAATCGCTCAGCACTTTTGATAATGTTGGCGATTTATAATGTGAACAAGGCCTTAGATATTCCACAGTTTTATTTTATATTTAAATCTAGTTTGAGCAGAGACAATGAAACAGTAAAAACTTACAAAGACACCTTCATTGAAGTTTGCCAGAGCTCAAATCTGTGAATTATTGACCCTGTCTATCTCTTTCCTGCTCTCAGAAACCATTTACTGACAGAAAAGTGTTTTATGCATGTAATTACTTATCAGTGAGGGTAATGCTATAGTCTGACTCAGTCCCGACCCGGGCAGAAACTGTCACTTGCATACCTGATATGTAACTCTTTCAGGCAGAGAAAGAAATAAAGGAACACAGCCTAGTTATCTGTGTGCTAGGCACTGTAATACACATGTCTATCTCATCATGTCACATGTCACCTTGGTTGTCCTTTAACTGCTTGCTGACCGCATCCCGCCAATGGGCATGGCCGTGGTGGAAGCCCCAGGACTGTCTAACGCTGATCAGTGTAAAGTCCTTGTGGCTCGCTTTATATCTCCGCTAGATAGGCCTCCCAGTGGTGCTAGCCGCTTGGAGACTGTTAGATGGCGAAACCCGCGTCTAATTACCTTGTACAGCGCTGCGATCTACAGCAGCGCTGTACTGGGGACAGCCGTGTGGCAAGGCTGTCCCCTCCAGGGGATCCGAGGTGATCGGCTGGCTGGGGGGAGGGAGGGCGGCTTTAGTAAATTAAAAAGGAAGTTCATTTAAAAATAAATACAAAAAATATTTACTAAAAAAACAAACAAACACCGGGGGAGCTATAAGACCCCACCAACAGAGAGCTCTGTTGGTGGGGAAAAAAGGGGGGGAATCACTCGTGTGTTGTGTTGTGCGGCCCTGCAGCTTGGCCTTAAGGCTGCAGTGGCCTATTTTTACAAAAAATGGCCTGGTCTTTAGTGGGGTTTAACACTGCGGTCCTCAAGAGGTTAAAGGACATCCGAAGTAAAAATAAACTGAGATAAACAATTGTATCTATCCTTCTCCTTCTAAATATTAGGTTTTTTTTTAGTTATCCCACAGTTGTATTTTAAATGTAAATCTACTTTTTAAGTTTTTACTTTTTCATGGCCTTTTCTCAATGGCACATTAATTGAAGCATGCCAGAACTAAAATCTATGAACTATTGATCGTTTTTATCTCTTTCCTGCTATCAAAAGCCATTTACTTCCAAGAAAGTGTTTAATGGCTGCAATTCCTCAGTGAGGGCTACGCTATAGTGTGACCCGGTCCCGACCCGGTCAGACTATAGCGGACGCGCTTTGCGGCTCTTTACGATGGGGAATGCGGAAGAAGAGGGCGCTTTGCCGGAGGACGACTGGCAGTCGGCTGAAAACGAAACTTAGCGAAGGGAGACCGGCGCGGGCACAGGACGGCTGCAGGAGGCTTGGGAAAGCCGCAGGTAAGTGAATTTTTTTTTCACTCACAGTTAAGGTTCCCTTTAAGAGGGATGTTTAACCCATTCGCGTTCTGTCGTTTTCACTTGAGCAATGTTCACCTCCCATTGATTAGCCTATAACTTTATCACTACTTATCACAATGAACTGATCTTTATCTTGTTTTTTCCGCCACCAATTAGGCTTTCTTTGGGGGGTACATTTTGCTAAGAGCCACTTTACTGTAAATGCATTTTAACAGGAAGAATAAGAAAAAAATGAAAAAATTCATTATTTCTCAGTTTTCAGCCATTCTAGTTTTAAAATAATACATGCCTCCATAATTAAAACTCACGTATTGTATTTGCCCATATGTCCCGGTTATTACACTGTTAAAATTATGTCCCTATCATAATGTATGTCGACAATATTTTATTTGGAAATAAAGGTGCATTTTTTTCCGTTTTGCATCTATCACTATTTACAAGTTTAAAATAAAAAAAATATAGAAATATTTCATCTTTACATTGATATTTAAAAAGTTTAGACCCTTAGGTAAATATTTACATGTTTGTTTTTTTTTATTGTAATGTTTTTTGTTTTTTTTTATATTAAACGTTTTATTTGGGTATTTTTGGGAGGGTGGGATGTAAACCATAGTTTTATAATGTAATTGTGTGTTGATTTTAACTTTTACTTTTTGTTGTAGTTTTACTTTTTGGCCACAAGATGGCGGCCATGAGTTTGTTTACATGACGTCACTCTAAGCGTAACACACACTTAGAGTGACACATCAGGGAGGGAACGGCCAGAAAAAGCGAAGCTTCCTAGAGAAGCTGTCGCTTTTTCAGCGGGGGAGAGGAATCAGTGATCGGGCACCATAGCCAGATACATTGATTCCGTGGCTACCGAATCCGCGGCCGGGAGTGCGCGTGCATGCGCGCGATCAGCCGGGGGAGCGCGCGGTAGCGTGCATGGTTCCTGGACGTAGTTTCTACGTCCAGGAACCAAAATAGGTTAATGATTATATTATTTATTTTGCTGCTCCCTATAACAAATAATGGCAACCTGATTGATTTTTATATCTTTAAATTGGTGTTTAATATTTATTCATATCTGTATTGCTTAACCACTTAAGTACCAGAGCCCCCCCCCCCCCCCGGAGGCCGCTGAAACCATACTGACAGAATCCCGATGAATCGCCGCGCATACTTGCTGTCAGCGCCTCACGCTGGGATCCTCCTGACATAGACTGCCGTCCCTATGACTGCAGAGTCATGTGAGGCGGTCAGGAGCCACTTTCATTGGCTCCTGACCATGTCTATCGATGTAAGCCAATGGGAGCGGCTTACATTGATAGACACGGCCAGGAGGTAATGAAATCGGCTCCTGACCTGCTCACATGGCTCTGCCGTCATAGAGACAGGCAGAGCCAGTGAGCTGCGTCGAGAGACGTCTGGTTTAAGTGGCGCCATCGGCGGGGAGTGCCAGCCAGGAGCCCACCAAAACAGGGTGTAGATTTCAATCACCATGGTCCTAAAGTGGTTAAATAATTTTCTACAAACGATATTACTTATCAACTACTTATTTATGCTTAAATAATATACGTATTAGATTTGAGAGTTGCCAGCTTGCAGCCCTTATAATTTCATGATGTTTTTTGTTTTAATGCGATTAAGATTTTAAACATAAATATTAAAGCATAGTAGGTGGTACCTCTGCAATTTTAACATTTACAATGAAAGGTTTTAAAAGTAGTAGACTTTCGGCATCTGGTAGAAGAACAACAAAGTGTAAAGTAAGATTTAAGGTGCTGCGTGGGAGAACCAGAAGAAACAGATCGGGAAGGCGAGAAAAACAAGAAGACACAAATTCAAAAGACAAAGTAAACCACAATATATCTGCCGTGCCTGTTCACTGCTGTAAAAAAATGAGAGAGAGAGTTAAAAGAAACTGTTCTTCTTTAATTCTAGGAATTTAGGAATTTAACTTTTTTTTTTAAGTTAGTTTTTTAACTTTTTACACACTTATGAAAATAACACTCTAGTTCACTCATGCTTATTTTATTACGGTTTAGCCTTTACAATTGGTCACAAGCTGACATCCGTTGTACAAAAGTCATACATTTAATATTTACATTATTTAAAGCGGAATATAACCCTGCATTTCAACTTTGCTCTAAAACATTATTTACAGTATATTATATGCAACCAGCATTTTTTTTTTTTTACTAGACCAGCATTGGAAGGGTTACACACAGCTTTAAAGTTCCTGGAGATTTCTGCAGACGCATCCGAAGCTGACAAAGATACATTTTGTTTACATAAATGTATCTAAGTGTTGAATGTGACTCACTCTCTCTGACTGAGAAGGAGCTGGAGGACAGCCAAAGAGTGTGTAACATTTCTCAATAGATACATATAACTAAATAGAATGTAACAATCTGTACTTCTGCATATCTCTCCCGGAACCTTAAACCTCTGTGTTTAACCCTTCCAATGCTGGTCTAGTAAAAAAAATGCTTTTTGCATATAATATGCTGTAAATAATGTTTTAGAGCAAAGTTGAAATGCAGGGTTATATTCCGCTTTAAGATGAACGTGAAAACACAAGTCTAATAGTGCCTCCTTCACATACCCTTCACATACCATATGATTCATGTAATAAGTAACATCGTATGGAAAATCTAGTAGATGTCTTATATGGAACATTAAATTCCATTGACTTAACCGCAATTACTTTCTAAAATTAGTAAACTAAAAAAAAAATACATTTCACTGCAGATTTTTATTATGAAAAATATTATTTACAATGAAATTATCAATAAATAATGAAAATTGATCTACTAGATCACCTAAGACATGTTGAAAAAGCGGTAAGAAACAAAAAACACTAAACATACTTTGTATAGAACTACATGTATACAATAGTCAATTTTATGTTCAATGTAAAGGATAAGTGGGCTGTAAAAACAGCTCTTTATTTGATTGGGTGTTGAAATTGGCACCAGAGTGGATGATAAATCTGACGCGGAAGCATACGATGAAATAAAAGGTCAAACTATGACCTATTATTATATGAAAATAAAATAAATAAAAGTGAAAAAATTATAAAAGAACAATAGGTCCATGCTGTGACAATACGCATGACAACAAAGAATAAGCACTGCGTAATATGTTGGCACTTTATAAATACAATAAATAAACTACATGAGTGATTTATGAGCAACGGGCAACAAGAAGGGGCAGCTTTGTTCACTTTAAATGCCTTGCCATTTTTAAAGACTTAAAAATATGCAGCTGCCTGCACATGATTTGGTAATTGAACTTTACACAGTAAGGGCTTGTTAACATTGCATTCCGCTCACGTTAGCGTTCGTGTTTTTTTTTTTTTCCGATTAACGACGCTTGGGTGGGCAATTCGTTTTTGTAAAAAGCAGTTTTCTAAGCGCTTTTCCCAAGTGTTTTTTTAATTCATTCCCTGACGCAATTCAGGTAGAGAACTCAACCCGGAAAAGAATAAATACAATGTATTTGTGTGCAATCGCCCTACAAAGTGATTTTGTGAGAGCTTTTAGCGCTCTTTCTATACCTTCCATCATAGCAAAATCGCACCAAAAATGGTCCAGGCCCCGCTTTGCTGAACGCATGGCGCATGAACTGCGCTGATATGAACCTTCTCATAGACATTCATTGCACAAGTGTTTTGGAGGCGATGTTTTTTTTTTTTTTTTTTTAAATTGCTTGCGCTTGAATGAATGAGCCCTTACTGCTTGTTTCAGGTAAAATGTATTAAATCACCCCAATATGTAAAAGAAAACACACAGGCCCCTATTCAATTACAATTTTTCCTCCTGAGTTTTCTCCAAGGTGACCTTTTCACCCCTTCTAAATATTATGCCTTTTAAGCCCCCAGCAAGCAGGACATTTCTTAAAATAATTTTATAGTACTTTTCACCTACTTTTTGGTACTTTTTTACAAACTGCCAAACATATATATTTTTTAAAAAATGGTAAAATATCTCCTGGATGAACATTAGAAGAAATGGTTAGTTGAACAAGGGTCATGGACTCTGATGTATAAATGCCATATTTTTTTCTTACCTTAGGCTGGATGCTATAACATAACATGTTCTGCATTTTAAATCTGTTTTCACTTCAAATAATCAATCACATCTGGGTTCATTTTAAATGCATTTTTTTAAGATAATTGTATCTCTATAAAATGCATCTGTAAAAAATGAACCTAAACTTGGACTTAACGTAATTACACTTTTATTACATATTTACAAAATTATACATAAAGATGCTTTGCACCAAAATGTTATTTAAAGACCCCAACGACATTGTTAAAGTGTAGCAAATTTAACACCTTAGAACCAAAGAGAAAAATAAGTTATTTTACAATTCGCACTTATTTCATAATGTGATTTTGTTAAAGCTTTAGTTTAATCACAGATTTTAAGCATGAGGTTTGCTGTCTGAAGATGATAAACTATCATGCAATTCATTTTATGGACAGGCTGACAATTCTTTAGGAAAAGCTAAGGATAATAAAAAAGTATGGCACTCCGAGCCCATTCACATTTACCTCGAGATGCTGTTTTATCGACCCAAAGAAGTGGGTGGATGCCTGTGAAATGTATATAGTGATTTGAATAAATTATTGTGGGTCTATTCGATTACTTCTCATCTTGAGGTGAGTTTTTTTTCTTCCCTTTAATTTTTTTTTTCAAACTTTGTTGTTCTCCCTCCCCCCAAAAAGAGGTAACAGAACAGTACAACTGTTACAGCAGTGGAAAATGGAATCCAGTACCAAACAGTAAATATACCAAGTAAGACACATTAAAGAAACACTAAGCACACCTGAAAATTATTATACTACTGTGATCACTAGTGAAATAAGTGAGTTTCCATACCCATGACATGAGGTTTTCTGCAATTTTTCTAATGGCCAGCAAATTTTTTATTTTTTTTTGTTTCCTCTTCTTCTCCCCACAATGAGTGATTGTTCCACTTTCTCGTGATATGGGTACATGCACGCTGATTATGACCATCATAGTGGATCGGATCTTTAACCCCTAGCCGACCACTCCACGCCGATTGGCTTGAATGGCTGCGGGCGGGGATTGCAGGAGATCGGAGATCGCACACACTGATGCGCGCGCCTCTCCACATGAATAACGGAGCTCCGCTCAGCCTTCAGTCTCCCAGCTGCGATCACCGAAACCGCCATCTATAAACATTGTACAGGACTGTGATCTACGGCAGCGCTGTACTGGGGACAGCCGCGTGACACAGCTGTCCCCTGGGGGACACAGGAGCGATCCGCTGTGATAGGCTGACTGGGGATGGAGGGAGAATTCATTAAATACGGTACATTATTTTATAAAAAAAAAAAAAAAAAAAGCAAAATATTTGTAAAAATAAAGAAATAGAAATGGGGGGGGGGGGGGGGGGGGAATCACTTGTGTGCTGAGTTGGATGGCCCTGCAGCTAGGCCTTAAAGCTGCAGTGGCCCAATTAGGAAAAAATGGCCTGGTCACTAGGGGGGGAGGGGGGGGTTTAACACCGCGGTCCTCAAGTGGTTAAAGAGAACCTGAACTAAAAATTTAAAAGTCAAAATAAACATACACAGGTCATACTTAACCCCGTGTAGTCTACTCCTCACTCTCTTTCTCCTGTCCTGTTTGTCCGCTGTGATCAAGTGAATTCTCCGTCCTCCATTTTGAAAATGGCCATTACCCCATAATAGCTTTTTGGTCAGCACACTGTTAAACTGTACTGTCGTGCCACATGAGCCATAGGGAGAAACATGGACATTATCTGGCACATCAGTTTTCCTCTCAGCTATAACTGAGAGCAACTGATATATAACTGACAGCAACTGGTATATTTCAGTTCTGACAAAATCTTGTCAGAAATGGAAGGGATTATTGTCAGAAGGAAATGGTGAGCTTCTGAGAGGAACTGATGGCAAGGTAACTATGTAATGTTCATTTGAAGTTACGTGTTTATTTTACTCAGTTCCAGTTCCCTTTAAAATCCCTGATGACTCCCACAAAAAGTGCCACGATTGCTTTATCTCTCATTTGCACTTGTCGTGGGCCATTGTGTGTTCCCGCGGGTAGGAATATGTGCACCCGTCGTGTGCCATTGTGTGTTCCCGCGGGTAGGAATATGTGCACCCGTCGTGTGCCATTGTGTGTTCCCGCGGGTAGGAATATGTGCACCCATCGTGTCGCGTTGTGTGTTCCCGCGGGTAGGAATATGTGCACCCGTGGTGTGCCATTGTGTGTTCCCGCGGGTAGGAATATGTGCACCCATCGTGTCGCGTTGTGTGTTCCCGCGGGTAGGAATATGTGCACCCGTGGTGTGCCATTGTGTGTTCCCGCGGGTAGGAATATGTGCACCCGTGGTGTGCCATTGTGTGTTCCCGCGGGTAGGAATATGTGCACCCGTCGTGTGCCATTGTGTGTTCCCGCGGGTAGGAATATGTGCACCCATCGTGTCGCGTTGTGTGTTCCCGCGGGTAGGAATATGTGCACCCGTGGTGTGCCATTGTGTGTTCCCGCGGGTAGGAATATGTGCACCCGTGGTGTGCCATTGTGTGTTCCCGCGGGTAGGAATATGTGCACCCGTCGTGTGCCATTGTGTGTTCCCGCGGGTAGGAATATGTGCACCCATCGTGTCGCGTTGTGTGTTCCCGCGGGTAGGAATATGTGCACCCGTGGTGTGCCATTGTGTGTTCCCGCGGGTAGGAATATGTGCACCTATCGTGTGCCATTGTGTGTTCCCGCAGGTAGGAATGTGTGCACCGTCGGGTGCTGTTGTGTGTTCCCGCTGGTAGGAATATGGATCGGGGAACGCTCGGTCGGTGGCATCACTGTGAAGCTCCCGATCCATCTTCTGGCATCTTCAGGTGAGTATTCAGCTTAAAGCTGGAGAAGAACTAGGCAGAATAACCATCTTGCAGCACTGTGGGAGGCCATGGGACAAACATGAATTAATACTAACAGATTAATCTATAGATCTACATATGCCTGGATTGTAGGATATTCGCTGAAGGATCTAACGTATCAGTACTAGACTTTAGCCCAGGCATAGGCAAACTTGGCCCTCAAGCTGTTAAGGAACTACACATCCCACAATGTATTTGCCTTTATGAGTCATAACTTTGTGGCTGTCAGACTCCTGCAATGCATTTTGGGACTTGTAGTTCCTCAACAGCTGGAGGGCCAAGTTTGCCCATGCCTGCTCTAGCCACTTCCCCCAGACCTTATCAAATTTGAGAAGGTATCCTCTGTTCTTATAAACTAGCTTCATCCTGGAAGCCATTTTAAATTTTTTTTTTTTAACTATTGTATACATATTTTGGTATGCCTCCCTTGCAGTGTCATATCTAGCAATGGTCAATGAGATGCAAAGAATTTGAGTTGATGCAGCATTTTTAAAATGTTGTATGTAAGTTTCTGCAGCTTGAACATGCACCAATCAAATCCTGCTGAGGTGAAATTTGATCCATTTTCAAGCTGTGTAAATTTGCATACAACATTTGCATAATCCTGCATCAACTCAAAATGATTTGCATCTCATTGACCATCCCTTGTCATGTCTCTGAACCCATTGTACTATCCTATTTTTTTTTTAATTATTAAAATGTATTCTTTATTAAATTTTGATTTATTCATTATACATTTTTGTTGGACTAAAACATTTGTGGCTTACCAATCTAGTCAGTCAAACCATTAGGTGGAGCTCTGAATAAATTAAAAAAGAATCATTGGTCACACTTCATACATTCCTTTTTTTTTATTTTTTTGGTAAAGAAATAAACAATTAAGCAAAATAATAATTAAAGTAAGATAATTTAAAAAAAAAAAAAAAAGGAAGCATTTCTGTTTGACATCAATGTGGTCATGATTACTGAGAAGCAAATATGCTTTAGCTTGCCCACAAGCAGGTGATTGTACATGTAGTTCTATAATAAGCTTAGTGAAGTGATTGGCAATGTACTTGAATGACTTCATCAACCAGTACATAAATGAAGCAACATAATGCAATAAGCCACAAACATCTAGCAAACCTAATATACAGTCTGTATATATCGTATTTTAACCTCCAACTATGACTATTGTTATTTGATGTGAAAAAAAGGGAGCCCATTAAAGAGACTCTGAAGTGAGTCTAAATTCCCATTTTTAACAAGTATTTATGTAAAGCGCTATAGGTAATGCTAAACCGCCGCAAAACGAGGGGTTTATACCCCCCAAATCCCCTCTGCTAGGTCCGGGGAGCACTTCCTCATAGAGGCAGAGCTTATGGCTGTAGCTCTAACTCTTGACGCGTCAATCCCCGCTGATCGCCGCCTCTCCCCGCCCCTCTCAAGCTTCCTTCTCTTTACTGAGAGGGGCGGGGGAGAGGCGGAGATCCGAGGTGGATTGACGCACATGGAGGCAGAGCTGCAGCTCAAAGCTCTGCCTCCCGGGGCACCAAATTCACGACCAAGAAAGTTGTGGATTTTGCAGAGGGGATTTTGGGGGGTATAAACCCCTCGTTTTGCCGCGGGGATGCGGCGGTTTAGCATTACCTATAGTGCTTTACATAAATACTAGCTAAAAACGTGAATTTAGACTCTCTTCTGAGTTTCTTTAAAGGGGAACTGAAGAGGTATATGGAGGCTGCCATGTTTATTTTCTTTTAAGCAGTACCAGTTGCCTGGCAGCCCTGCTGATCCTCTGCCTCTAATACTATTAGCCATAGACTCTGAACAAGCATGCAGCAGATCCGGTGTTTCAGACTTTAAAGTTAGATCTAACAAGACTAGCTGCATGCTTGTTTCTGATGTTGTTCAGATACTACTGCAGAGAAATAGACCAGCAGGGCTGCCAGGCAACTGGTATTGATTAGAAGGAAATAAATATGGCAGCCTCCGTATACCTCTCTCTTCAGTTTCCCTTTAATGGTGCTGTTCAAGGGTGAATGATTGTTCTAATGATCGTTCTGTGTGACTGTCATTACATGGTGGGATCCCTCTAGGAGATTGGCCTTGATTCCAGCAGAGGGTCTTGCCCCACACACCTGTTGGATATTTGGCACCAACAATCTTGCTTATTTTGGGATGTTGCGTTAGCCGCTGGCTATTTGTGAGTTTTGAGCCAAGGTCCCTTTAAATGTGCAGATTTAATGTCTTAACATCCATGATATTAATCCCCCATCCCACCACATCATGAGGGAAATGCTGCTTTATTATGTGTGTTTTTGGAGGGAAAGGCTGCCGTATTATGTGTGTGGTGTTTTGGGGGGGAAAGCATTTACTATAAGGGTCACTTTGCCTAATTGTGATTTTGAACAAAGCTCGGGCCCACTGCCTTTAAAGAGGAACTCTAGTGAAAATGTAATAAACTGCTCATTTTTACAATAATTATGTATAAATGATTTAGTCAGTGTTTGCCCATTGTAAAATCTTTCCTCTCCCCGATTTACATTTTGACATCTATCACATGGTGACTGTAATGATCTGCTCCAGCTTTTTGACCATTTGTTAGGTCTGAGTGCTGCAGGTCCCTGAAAAAGAGACCTGTCTCCACTCTGCAAGCTGCAGAGTTGCTGTTCTGGGAAGGAATTTGCATCCACTTGTCATGCAAATTGCTTAGCTGCTTCCTCTGATGGCTTGCAGTATAAAAACCATTTCCTCCCAGAATTCCTGGCTGGTCATGATGGTTTGTTCCTGCTAACTTACCTGGAGTCTCAGCCCTTTGCTTACTGTTTGCTAATATTTCTATCTTAGAATAGTTCCTGGGGAGTGCCCTAGCATTCCTGTTAGCATAGTCAGGTTGTTTGTTACCTGTATTGCTTTGTACTGTCTATCTGCTGCGATTGTCTTGTCGCCAGCGGCGGTCAGCAAGAAATCATTCTGTCTGTTGGGATCACATTTGCCCTAGTGGTAGAGGCGGTGGTTCCTTCTGTACTCTGTCTGGGAGTGTAGCCAGAGCAGCGGTTGCTACTGGCTGCTCCATCTGTCTGTCTGGAACAAACGCTTGCTGTCGTCTCGGTGAGGTAACCGTTTAGCAAGCGTTCGCTTTCTCTTTTGTTTTCGTGCTTCTTTGGTTAGTCGGGGTTGGTACGCTTTGTCGCTATTGCGCTTCTTGTGTGGCGACCGTGCCGCGCACGCGCTTTGTCGCTGTTGCGCCTAACGTGTGGTGACCGCGTGTAGTTAGTCCTGTCTGCTCCTGTGTGTTGGATTACTGTTTGTTATCAGTTCTGTCTTTATTCTGTTCCTTTGCTCTGATTTACGTTTATTCCTTAGGGTTCATTCCTCTGCACTCCACAGCTCCATCTGCCGGTGGGAATTTCCCTCTACGGGTGCATAGCACCATAGCTGGGTTCTGTTATTTTAGACGCTTATGGAGGATTTCCGCAGTGTCAGCGCGCATCTTGTGCGCTGACCACGGAAATAATTCCCCAATCATTACAGTGGTGCCTAAACCTAAGACCCCCCTGGTGGTGCCTAAACCTAAGACCCCCCTGGTGGTGCCTAAACCTAAGACCCCCCTGGTGGTGCCTAAGCCTAAGACCCCCCTGGTGGTGCCTAAGCCTAAGACCCCCCTGGTGGTGCCTAAGCCTAAGACCCCCCTGGTGGTGCCTAAACCTAAGACCCCCCTGGTGGTGCCTAAACCTAAGACCCCCCTGGTGGTGCCTAAATCTAAGACCCCCTGGTGGTGCCTAACCCTAAGACCACCCTGGTGGTGCCTAACCCTAAGACCCCCCTTAGTGATCGCTTTACAAATAGTGACTGTAAAAAAGATATTGCAATTTACATCACATAGTGATCACTTTATTTTGTGAATAATAATGTTTTACAAACCGTAAGGGATAACATTTTAAATAATGTTTTAGTTAAATAGGATAAATATGTTTAGTATTTTTATAAACGTTATTCGTCACGGGTGCATTTGTTCTAAACTTAAATCATCACAAGCACAGTTATAAAACATTCATAATCTCCGGCGCCCTTTTTTCCTGTTCGGTGCCCATTAAACGATATTTATTATGGGAGTAAATGGCGGCACCCTTTTTGTCCACTAACTGCCTGCGCCCTTTTTTCCTGTTACCAGGTTATTCAGCTGACTCTTTTTCCAAAGCCCACAAGCACTGGGTGGATACCAATATACCTCTCTGTTCATTACAGGAAAGTCCCTAATATCATACGTAGGATGGTTTCCAAGCAGTTTTTCGTAAAAGAGATCCCCTTCTTTCAATTTAAGTATAAACACAGAAGAACATTAACATCAAAGTAATTCTAACAGAGAATGAAAGACAAACCGTAAAACAGAAACAAGCTGCTACTTCTGTATATTCTCATCAGTCAGACAGGAAAGGCAAAATTAACAAGGTTCCTTAAAGTCAAAGTCAACTTACTAATACATAAAATTATTTCTAAAGAAAAAATATGTTTAACAACTGTTGAGAATAGTGTGGTTGCACATATTGTAGTTTAAAGTATTTATTCTACATATTGCCTAATGCCTACAACTTTTTTGTTGTTGTACTTTTTTAAATTAAAGTTATTCCTGTTAGGGTGATTTTGATTATTTTAGTGTAAAATGTAGATGCCTTAGAGCAGTAGTGTAAAGCGCAAATACATAGTGGCAGTGGCGTAGCTAAGGTGTTGTGGGCCCCGATGCAAGTTTTACAGCACTATAGGCTGACTGCTGAGCCTGACCTGCTGGAATGAATTTGTTTCTGACATTGGCCGCTGTAACATTGCCACTTCTAGTTTTTGGCCGGCTAGAACCCGATGTAGCAGGACTTCGGGTTCTGGCCGTAACATCTATTTAATGGACCTCTTCTTTAACAACTTATTTTACATACGTAAGTACTTTTTCTTTTTACCTCCACATACGCGGTAGATTGTTTCATGTGGCTGAGCCACTCAGAAGTGCATGTCAGACACAGATTAAAGGAATTTCTTTCTGAAACCTTCTCGGGGATCTGTGTGAGTCAAATATTATTATTTTTTCCCCTGATATTTGATGTTTCCACCCCGAGATCTGAGCTTGTGTGTGTGATCCTCAGAGCTGGTAGTATAGTATGTGCCATGACACAATGAAACAAGAATGAGAGACAAAGACATGTTACTTCTTCCTCTGTGGGAGGAAAGGGCCAGAGGTATGAGCTGAATGTCTGGCTGGGGACAGAGTGACTCACTGACGAGGAGGCTTCAGATCGACATACTATGCTCAGCCTATTGCAAGTCACTGAGAGGACACCTTGGCTATCAATCTCAAATACAAAGTGGGCCAAAATTGAACTCTGGGACCAAGTCATGGGCCAACCTCAATATCTAGTGGCCACCTTCCTCCCTTATAAAAGTTCCCTGGTGTCTAATGGCCTCCCTCCCCTATACAGTTCATTGGCGTCTAGTGGCCCTCCTCCCTCCCCTATACAGTTCCTTGGTGTCTAGTGGCCCTCCTCCCTCCCCTATACAGTTCCTTGGTGTCTAGTGGCCCTCCTCCCTCCCCTATACAGTTCCTCTGTGTCTAGTGGCCCTCCTCCCTCCCCTATACAGTTCCTTGGTGTCTAGTGGCCCTCCTACCTCTCCTATACAGTTCCTTGGTGCCTAGTGGCCCTCCTCCCTCCCCTATACAGTTCCATGGTGTCTAGTGGCCCTCCTCCCTCCCCTATACAGTTCCCTGGTCTAGTGGCCCTCCTCCCTCCCCTATACAGTTCCTCTGTGTCTAGTGGCCCTCCTCCCTCCCCTATACAGTTCCTCTGTGTCTAGTGGCCCTCCTCCCTCCCCTATACAGTTCCTCTGTGTCTAGTGGCCCTCCTCCCTTCCCTATACAGTTCCCTGGTGTCTAGCGGCCCTCCTCCCTCCCCTATACAGTTCCTTGGTGTCTAGTGACCCTCCTCCATTCCCTATACAGTTCCCTGGTGTCTAGTGGCCCTCCTCCCTCCCCTATACAGTTCCTCTGTGTCTAGTGGCCCTCCTCCCTTCCCTATACAGTTCCCTGGTGTCTAGCGGCCCTCCTCCCTCCCCTATACAGTTCCTTGGTGTCTAGTGACCCTTCTCCCTCCATTATACAGTTCCCTGGTGTCTAGTGGCCCTCCCCTATACAGTTCCTTAGTGTCCAGTGGCCCTCCCCCCATCCCCTATACAGTTTCCCGGTTTCTAGTGGTCCTTTCACTCTTCTAAATGTTCCCTGGTGTTTTGTGGTCCTTCCTTCCACTTCTATACAGTTTCCTTTTGTCTAGTGAGCCCCTTCCTAGCCAGTTCACCCCCAAGGGTTTTTATCCTAACGGACCAGAGCAATTTTCAGTTGTCAGCGCTCCTCCCTTTTATTCCCTAATAACTTTATTACTACTTATCACAAGAAAATGATCTATACCTCGTTTTTTTCGCCACCAATTAGGCTTTCTGTGGATAGTACATTTTGCTAAGAATTTTTTTATTCTAAATGCATTTTAATGAGAAAAACAGAAAAAAAATAAAAAAAATCATTATTTCTCAGTGTTCAGCCTTTATAGTTTTAAAATTAAACATTCTCCTGTGGATAAAACAAACACGTTTTATTTGCCCAGTGGTCCCGATAATTAAACTGTTTAGATTATGTCCCTACCACAATGTATGGCGACAGTATATTATTTTGAAATATAAGTGGTTATTTTTCTGTTTGTTCTGGCCATAATTACAAGCCCCTATGTAATAAATTAAAATTAATTTTCCCCCATAAAATATAGAATAAAAAAAGCTGAGTCCCTAAGGCAACTATTTTTTTTTTTTTTAAGCTGATTTTTTTTTTTTACAAGTGTTTTTTTTGGGGGGGAGGGTTGGAAGTGTAATTTTATTAATGATGTGTATATACTTGAAAATGTATGTATTTTGTAGATGTAATATACTTTTTGGCCACAAGATGGCGCTAGTGAACACTCATAGGACGTGTTCACTTTTTTTTTTTTTTTTTTTTTTTTTTTACACACTTTATTAAACTGTTACATTTCCTGTTTATGTGAATGGACGTAGCCGCTGTTCGCGGTCACGTCCATTCACTCCAGGCACTGCGATTGGGTAGAGGACTGTTCAGTCCTCTTCCCCAATCGCCCAGCACGGGATCCCGACGGTAATGGCGGCGGTAGCGGCGGACACACGGCGGTAGCAGCGGCGGGAATGCGCGACGTATTAAAACGTCATGTTGCTGTTAATAGCGGTAAGCATGACGTTTTAATACGTTAGGATGGCGGTAAATGGCTAGTCAATAAATGTCCCTGGAGTCTAGTGCCTCCCCCCCCCCTTACTGCCCTATACAGTTCCTTGGCATGTAGTGGCCCTCCTCCATTCTCTATACAGTTCCCTGGTGTCTAATTCTACCTTCCCCATATGGCTTCCTTTGTGATCTTATAGCTTCACTGGTGGGCTACAGTGGGCCAAACATAATGCAAAGTGGGGAAAGCACTGGAGGGCCAAATCTGATGGCTCTGTGGCCAGATTTGGCCCATGGGCTGGAGCTTGACATGTATGAGCGAGACCCAGAACTGAACAAGTCAAATTCTAATAGACTCGTTAGCGGATTATATTAGCTGGTTGGCGGTGTCAAGACAGGAGTGATGATTGTAATCTGCGAATTACGATTATGCAAAATTTCGCATCATTTTTTGCAACTACAGCAATATGGAATTATGATTTGGACATTCAATTGATTTTGTGTAACACATTCATAATTTTGCATAATTTTTGCATCATTTTTAAAAATAATTTCATGCCAGCTTTGGGGATTAATAGCAAAGCCCTCATACACTGAAATTGCTACATATGTTAAGGAGAAGAGGAAAAAAAAATTGTTCAAAAATACTAAAAATTGATGCTACCTGATCCAGCTAACACCCCCCCCCCCCCCCAATCAGGTAGCATTTAAAAAAATAAAAATACAACCCAGAAAGGTACGCCTCGTGTTAGCTTTGACATCCCCACAAACCAATACGATCACAGAAGATGCCGTTCTGAGCTAATGGATTGGATAGAATTGTTCTAAAAATGTACCACTCCAGTATATTTTGAATAATCTGGTGTTCTTTATACTTCTCTGTGCTGTTTCATTTCTGCCAAGACTTCCTCTAGCTGAAATCTACATGGACAAACCGCAAACCACAATCAGTCAAACTGATCTACATGTTTGTTTAGGGCCAATGGCTAAAAGTATTAGAGACAGAGGCTCAACAAGACAACCAGGCAATGTGTATTGTTTAAAAGGAAATAAATATGGCAGCCTCCTTATCCCTCCCACTTCAGTTGTCCTTTGATGAAATCTCCCTGTTCATATTAGTCATTTAAATTATTCTTTATCTCACCTGGTGTTTGGGGTTGAAAGTTATGTAAAAACAATATGATCATTTTTGGAAGCTGCCTTGTATTTTGGTATGAACAAATCCATTCAGCTGTGAGAAATAAGATCAGCAAATTCTTCTAGGCGTAACCTATCCATTCTATGGTCTTTTGAGTTGTCAGGTATTTTCGGAGGTCTGTATATAGTTAGGTGGCAGACAAGCCTGACAGCTCAGGGAATATTTAAAATTTGGGGGGATGATGACTTCAAGCCCCAGTCATGAAAATACGTTACTCAGATTCAGTAGTGAATAAAATAGAGTTGTTTTGTGGTCAGCTGTCCATCCAGGACTATGGGCCATATGCAATTCACTTTTTCACCTGAGTTTTCTCCTAGGAGAAAAATTGTCATCTTAATAACTTTTTGGCACTTTGTAATGCAAAAAAAGTATAAAAAAAGTAGGTAAAAAGTACTATCAAAATTGAGTATTTTTTTTGCTTGCTGGTAATTTAAAGGGGATTTTATTGACAAGTTTTAAAATATCATCTTGGAGAAAACTCAGGTGAAAAAGTTAATTGCATATGGACCTATGTGTTTAGAGCACACACACAATATCAAAGGTTTCTTTTTGCTGTTTGTGTCCACACTGCAGAGTTGCAGCCTCACTTCCTGTTATCTATGATCCAGTTACTGGCGCAGGAGGTGAGGTACATTTTTGAACCGGGGCATAGGATGCAGCCCAGTTTTCAGAATGAGATCACTAACTCTCTTTCACCATACCAAAAGTAACAGGTGTTATTAGTGTGTAATTAAGCTGTAATTGTTTGAGGTTTGGTCTGTATTAATTGTGCAACTCCTCTGAATTTCCAGGACAATATTCTCCATGCTGTACATAAACAGTATAATATGTTTTGTAAAGTGACTACACACCCATCATAACAATTACAGGAAGGGTTTGTTATAGGAGATCAGTGAACAACATACTTCCTGTTTATGAGCTTTTAATTTGTTATTGGTGCCAAAAAAAAATATAAAATAAAATAATTTACGGTATGATCCTCCCATACCTAAGATTGGAGGGGAAGATGCAAAAAATAAATAATAAATAAATGAGCCCGCCTGGGGTACCAAAATGGCCAGAAACGGCCCTGGTTCAGAGCAAGTTGTCCTGGATCTGATTGGTCACCCTGCTTTATCAGAGTTTTGTTATCTCCATCTATCAGTTAGCTGTAGTGTCAGGTTTAGGTGTTAGGTGAAGTTTTCAAAGCAAAAGTTGTGAAACTGCAAGGAGTGGGCGGACAAGGCCAGCACAGGTTTATTTTAGTTGCTTTGTGTGAAGCTTTGTTCAACATTTTAGAGTGGAAAATTGACACCTCATATCGTGCCGAGGCTTAAAGTGAAGCTGACAGCAGGTTCTTCTGCCTAGCGATAATTGTTTTACTGCAGAATGCTGAGAAACTGGAGGCTTCCCAGCCACCTGGTTGAAAAAAAAAAGCCATTTTCTTTATGCTCACCTCAAGTAAAGGTGATTATTGTCTGCCTCTTGAAGAAGCAGACATATTTACCACAGTATGTTCCCATTGTCACTGCTTTCTGCTGCATTTTTTTTCTGTCTTCATGGGATATGCCATCTTGCTGGTGATATCAGTGCTGTGCACAAACCAGGGAAAATTCATAGAAAAAATCATATTTTTTAACAATACTGAACAGCAAATATAGACTTTTGTTGATCATGTCCTGGGTTTAAAGGCACTTTCGGAAGGCATTTCTAGAGCTCTGGCTGTGGTTTCAAAGATAATCAATTTATCCTAAACAACCCCCAGCCATTCCAATGTTTCTCAAGTGGACTCTAAAGGTGGCCATACACTGGTCCATATGGCCAGCAGACAGATCCCTCTCCGATTATTATCTGATCAGAGAGGGATCTATCTGCTCGATTACCTCCACACACTACACTTCTCAATCAATGTCAGATGATGATCTTTGAAAATCTGGGGCTGTGTGGTTCTTACCTGTCCGCCACGTGGTTCTGGTCTCTGTTTGTCCTTGGGGGTCCTTTTCACTTTGTACCCAGGCACCTGTTTGATGTAATGCAGGGGACAGACACTAGGAGCACTGTGACCACTAGAGGCCCCTAGTGCCTGCCTACCTCCTGCATTACATTACACAGGCACCCGGGACACGGAATTGAAGAAGATGCTGGGGAGAATCAGAGATCGGGCCGTGCGGCGGACAGGTGAGACTAACTTAGTCGATCACCAAATTGAACTCCATTAATGGCGCACTCCTGATCTTCCATCAATCGACCCAAAATATTCCAATGCCTCACCGATGTGATCAGAGTTACCGAATAGACCGTATATCGAGGGCAGAAATCATTGATTGTATGGCCTGCTTAAAATCATTGTATCTGTTCCTCTTCAGATCTTTCCAATTTATATTCTTGTTCATCATTATGCTTCTTCTATAGGTAGTTGCTTTTGCCTTTATTACAATCCCCTGAATTGCAGGTATGGTAGGTGGTGCCCTCTAGATTGTTAGCTCACAGGGTCAGCGTATTCCCCAGTGTACGTAATGTATTGGTGATATTTTTTTGGCGTGTGCAGTGTCGACAATAAAAAACCTAATATCACCAATATTCTTGTCCAGTTAGCAACGTTTTTTATCGATTGGTCCCGACAGTAGCCTTTAAACTTCCCTTTACCCCATCCCTCCTATCGATATGCCTAACTCAACTTTCTGACTGATATACCTAAGATTAACTATTATGTCTAACACTAGCTGATATGCCACACACTAACCTCCCTACCAATATGCCTACCACTAACTAAACTCTTATGCTGCTAGCTTAAAGTGTAACTGTCGGGCATAATCTATCTGGTAATCAACTAATAAGGATGCTAACCAGGCAATCCAAAAGTTAAAATCACTATTGCTTCTCTTGTTGATAAATGATCATTCCCCAGTTTATTTGGTACACACATAATTTAGTACACAAAAAGGAAGTTGCAGGGCATGCACACGTGTTGTGTTTTTTGCTTCTCTACTTCCCTTAGACTTAATTAATGCAGCCTGATTGGCTGAAGCCTCTTTACCTCCTGTTTTCCCCTCCCACACCTCTGTTCCTCTCTGATTGGCCAATATTTCTCCTGCTGAGACAATGCACTTTCTATGTGTTTTTTTTCCCTGAGATAGTATAGCTGACAGCTCCTCTTTAACATTCCTGCCTAACACTATCCTAACACTTGCTCCGCTTGCCGAATCTTCCTGCGCCACTGGTCGAACTCTCCACATCACTGGAAACGCTTGCTGATTCACCAGTCACTACCACTTCCTGACACGGTCAACTGGATAGTGTACTTGTTAAGGCTGTTGCATTTGAAGTGGGATTTGAGCCTTTGACAAGTGTTTGAGTCCTGGCTGGCTGAAGCTAGTCCTTCAAATAGTAAGGAGTATTTGGGTTAGGTCCTTTCTGCCTGTTGAGCACACCCTAGTGGTTGCAGTAGGGTGTTGCAATATAAATGTTTTGTGTCTTGAATTCCTGAACTTGCCACATCACTTGTAACACTTGCAAATTACCCGGTAACAAAAACAACCTCCTTGGCGCCCCATAGCCACAATTAATATTGCAGTCTATTGAATAGCCGAAAAGCAGCACTTGCCACAGCAGCAAAATGATCTGCTAAGCCCTCCCCTTAGTGTTTCCTGTTCTTGCTGTATAGCTTTTTATGCAACATGCGTCCCTAGTATCTGGCAACAGCGGGGATCGCCTAATGGCAGAAGATGCATGTGCTTTCTGCCCAAAAAAGCACAAGCTCCCCTCCCACCCCCACCCAAATACTCACTGAGCCTTCAGCAATGTCTTCATGTCTTGTAGCCTTCCTGTTGCTCCTAGCAGGCTCCTCACGGCTTTCCAGTGCCCTCCATGCATGCAAGGCGGCATGTCACCTGACCCGCATTGAGTCACGTGACATGCCGGAAGTGGATCACAGACACCGGAAGCTGCTAGGAGTCCTCTAGTAGCTACAGAAAGCCTACAGGAAGTAGATGGACGTTCAGTGAGTATTTTTATGCCTGCAAACACCCCTGAAAACTCCCTAAACAAAGTCCCTGCTATCCCCTCAGGCATGCTGGTTAGTTGAGACTTTCGGTTGCCTGCGTTCCGGGTAACGCAGACTTTTCTGTACTTGTGTTGCTAAGGTCCTGATTGTACAATGTGTTGAACCCCTCACGTATCAATGCTCCCCACTATTGTCTGTTTCGTACCCTGTACAGCGTCATGGACTACATTAACGCTATATCGATCAATAATATTAATAGTTCTATTTTATATCAATGTCTTGGAATCGGTGATATTGTACATCATTTTTAACACAATGTTACACTAACATCTATCTCCCTCTGTTGCTGTACCGATGTAGCAGAAAGGGAAGGAGGACGGCCTGACAGTCGTTTCACGGGGAACCACCGCTTCCTCAGACTTTTTGGCCTCTGACGAAGCGGAGTTCCCAGTGAAACATCGGTCAGACCGTCTTTCTTCCCTTTCTGCCGATATCTGATGTACCTTATGGATTCAAGTTTTTGAAACATTAGCCCCTCGGTGCCTAGCTCTTTACTACTTTTGCTACAATGGATCTTCTTATTACTCTAAGCATGGTGGAGCTGAACAATCCGGTGTGAGTACTGCCAGTCTGCTGTGGGTGCCAGTCACACTTCTTATCTTCTGCTTTGGTTCCCAGTTGCTGTACCATCTGTAAGCCAGAACTTACAATATATTCCACCCGTCACGCATGAATAGATCTGTCTGCACTCGTAGCTACAGATCACACAATTTCCATTCTCACGGAGATTGGATCATATAGAGTTTTTCACAGTGGAACATTTCTATCAGGCCACGTGATTGTTTTTCCATCATCGTTGTTGCTGGTTGAAATTAATGTCACATTGCACAAATCAGTAAAGCTGATTACAGATTATCAAATTATTTCATCATTTTCTAAGGAACCCGAGGTGAGAGACCTATGGAGGCCGTCATATAAATTTCCTTTTACACAATACCAGTTGCCTGGTACTAGTCCTGCTTTTTGTCAGAAACCTCAGATCTGCATGCTTGTTCAGGGTCTATGGCTAAAAGTATAGGAGGCAGGACAGCCAGGCAATGTGCACTGTTTAGACAGCAAGGAGAGAGGCCAGTGCATCCTACAACAGGTCGCATCGGAAATGACTAAGGCCTTGTTCACATTATAAATCGCCAGCGCAATCACAAGTGCTGAGCGCTTTTTTAAGTGCTTTTCCCTCTGCTTTCAGAGCGATTTGCGCTTCAAGTGCTTTTCTAAGAGCTATTGTATATGTGTATATGTGTATAATATTATATAATTTTTTTTTTAAGCGCTCACCAAGTCACTTTTCAAAGCACTTTGCGATTTCCCTATACCTTGCATTGAAGCGCAAACGCTCAGGAAATGGTGCAGGACCTGGGTTTGCGTTCGGAAAGAAAGCTCATCGCTCATGCGAGAACACTCACATAGAGCGACATTGCTTAACCGCTTTGGGACTGGTTGCCGACCCCTCCCCCCCCTTAAGGACCAGGTGTTTTACATGCAGGGGGGGGGGCGTTTAGGGGGTCAGGCAGCCGGATCCCTACTGTGGGCAGTTAGGTATGGTCCCCCCTGGCTGGCCAGGTGTCCCCTGTATTGCTGGCAGCCTTTACTCCCCTCCCAGGCTCCAGCGATGAGCAGCTGTGGACACCTCTGCTCTCGCTGGCTTCCCCGATGTACTGACGCTAAGTCTCGGGTTGCGGCTTGATGACGTCACTTAGTGTCAAAACAGCGGGGATGCCGGACAGAGCGGAGCGGCGATCGTCGGGAGGACGACAACGAAGGTGAGTGGATCCTCCTCTTCCCCCCCCCCCTGCCGCATCTCTGTAAGTGATTACTATGATCCGCCGGCGATCGTAGTGATCACGTGATCAAAAGCCATAAGCGATGACATCGGAATGATTTGTTATCGTGGACGTTGAATATACGTGGCGGCAGCACCACCCGCTGGACGTAGATTCAAACTGCATCGGTCCCCAAAAGGTTAAGTGCTTTCAGCGCTTAACAAAAACAAAAATGCTCATAGTGTGAACAAGCTCTAACAACTCATATTAGCAGCGCCTCTAATAGGCCAACTACATGCATTGCATTAAAAACAGTTGCAATCCATATGCATAACTTCTAATTAAACTTGCCTTGCAAACTGAAATACAAGCTGGGAGCACATAGCCTATTAGTTACAATGTACATAGTAAAGTCAAAGTGGGGGGAAGCTGTTGTGTGCTGCGCATCCCAAAAAATGGACGTGGCGGATCTGAATGGTTAATCGCTCAGGTGTGCGCACCTCGAACAGGCTAAGTGCACACCTTGAATCTGAACGGATACCAAATGTATTTAATGTATGGGGGATATTAGGTTCCATAATAGTTTGCATGCAAAAATATATAGCACTGGACCCTTCCAACCGAGGAGAGGTTATCCCCCTGGGTAGGGACCTTAACCTCTGGTTAAATTGACCTGAAACCATATGTATGAACCTGGGGGCATAAATAAGTTACATTTTGTAGACCGCAAGGAGAGAGGCCAGCGCATCCTACAGGTCGCATCTGAAATGACTAACAGCTCATATTAGCAGCACCTCTAATAGACCAACTACGTACATTGCATTCAAAACAGGTGCAAATCATATGCATAATTACTAATTAAACCAAGACTTACCATGCAAACTGGAATACAGGCTGGGAGCAGTAGTTACATTAAGCATTGGTTAAAAGGAAATACAAATGGCAGCCTTCATATGTCTCTCACCTCAGGTTCCATTTAAGGGGCAAAAGTATGTTTTTCGTGAAAGATAACTGATTGTTAGATTTTCCGTAAGATTTTCTGTGATCAGATTATTTTCTGTAAAGTACTGGTAGAGACTGGTCATTGCCTCTGGTGCATTGTCTTCTGGTTATCTCCTGCTGAGTAGAACAATGTTTAATTGCTAGGCAGATAGATGGTTAGATAGATCATTTCCAACACGTTGGAAATTCTCTATCTGGCAGGTAAATCTTGTGTACTAGGCATTAGGCCGTGTTCACATTGGCACGCATCCGCTCCTGTGCTGCTCCAACGAGCAGAAAGCAGGGAGCGAAACTGAGCGGAACACAGCAATGTGAACTTTCCCATTGGGAAAGCATTGCTTCCGCTGCTGTGTTCCGCTCATCGGAGCGGTACATAAGCTATTTAAAGGCATACTGTAGGGGGTTGGGGGAAAACAAATTGAACTTACCCGGGGCTTCTAATGGTCCCCCGCAGACGTCCCGTGCCCGCGCAGCCACTCACCGATGGTCCGGCCCCGCCTCCGGTTCACTTCTGAAATTTCAGACTTTAAAGTCTGAAAACCACTGCGCCTGCGTTGCCGTGTCCTCGCTTCTCCTGATGTCACCAGGAGCGCACGGCGCAGGCACAAACCATACTGGGCCTGCGCAGTACGCTCCTGGTGACATCAGCGGGAGTGAGGATACGGCAACGCAGGCGCAGTGGTTTCCAGACTTTAAAGTCTGAAATTCCAGAAGTGAACAAGAGGCGGGGCCGGAGCATCGGTGAGTGGCTGCGCGGGCACAGGATGCCTGCAGGGGACCCTTAGAAGCCCCGGGTAAGTTCAACTCATTTTCCCCTGACCCCCCTACAGTATTCCTTTAAGCCCTAATGTGAACCAAGCCTTAGACTTAACCTATGTGATATCATCTTATGATATGGGAACTGATAATAGCTATCTCAGAGGACCGCATGGACCAGATTGAAAAGACCTGGACTCCTTGGAAAGACTATGATATCCAGAGCATTTCACAATTTAATATATTTGTAAGGGGTACTCAAGTTTCTTAGCACATTAAAATACATGCCCACAATGTGGCTCATTATTACATAGTTACATAGTTACTTGAGTTGAAAAAAGACATACGTCCATCGAGTTCAACCAGAGACCAAAGAACAACTCCAGCCTGCTCCCTCACATATCCCTGTTGATCCAGAGGAAGGCAAAAAACCCTTACAAGGCATGGTCCAATTAGCCCCAAAAGGAAAACATTCCTTCCCGACTCCAGATGGCAATCGGATAAAATCCCTGGATCAACATCACTGGCCATTACCTAGTAATTGTAGCCATGGATGTCTTTCAACGCAAGGAAAGCATCTAAGCCCCCTTTAAATGCAGGTATAGAATTTGCCATAACTACTTCCTATGGCAATGCATTCCACATCTTAATCACTCTTACTGTAAAGAACCCTTTCCTAAATAAATGGCTAAAACGTTTTTCCTCCATGCGCAGATCATGTCCTTTAAAGAGAACCCGAGGTGTGTTTAAAGAATGTTATCTGCATACAGAGGTTGGATCTGCCTATACAGCCCAGCCTCTGTTGCTATCCCAAACCCCACTAAGGTCCCCCTGCACTCTGCAATCCCTCATAAATCACAGCCATGCTGTGAGGCTGTGTTTACATCTGTAGTGTCAGTCTCAGCTGCTTCCCTGCCTCCTGCATAGCTCCGGTCCCTGCCCCCGTCCCTTCCCTCCAATCAGCAGGGAGGGAAGGGATGCAGGCGGGGACTGGAGTTCTGCAGGAGGCGGGGAGAGCAGCAGACTGACACTATAGAGATAAACACAGCCAGCTCTGACAAGCTGTTTGTCAGCAGCGTGGCTGTGATTTATGAGGGATTGCAGAGTGCAGGGGGACCTTAGGGGGGTTTGGGATAGCAACAGAGGCTGGGCTGTATAGGCAGATCCAGCCTCTGTATGCAGATAATATTCTTCAAACCCACCTCGGGTTCTCTTTAAGAAGACCTAGGAACAAAAAGCTCATCCGCCAAGCTTTTATATTGGCCTCTGATGTATTTATACATGTTAATTAGATCCCCTCTAAGGCGTCTTTTCTCTAGACTAAAGAAACCCAGTTTATCTAACCTTTCTTGGTAAGTGAGACCTTCTATCCCTCGTATCAATTTAATTGCTCGTCTCTGCACCTGCTCTAAAAAAACCCCAAAAAAACTTGTAATACCTTAGCGGCAGAACGCCGAGACCCGGGCTGCAGATTGGATTTCCGGGTCCCGCCGAGCCGCTGCCGTCACTGGAGTGCAGGATGGCGCTCAGCTCCCATTTAATAGCCGGAGGACGCGCTCTCAATACGCGCTCCACCAATGTAAACAGTAACCACGTGTGTGCTGCGTGTCAGCTGATCAGCTGACACGCCGGGCTTCTATTGGTTGTTTTCAATTGTTTGTTTCTGATTGGTTAGTCCTTGTATTTAAGCATGGTGAGCGCTCCCAATCATCGCCCGTGATAGCATTTAGCTTTGGCTTGTTGCTGGGTATGCCCTCACAGAACTATTGATTCCTGTTGCCGATTCTGCCTTGTATCCTGACCATGTTCATTTCTGATTGTTTCCTGTTGCCGACTACTGCCTTGTATCCTGACTGCGCTTTCTCTACTGGATTACCTGTTGCCGACCCTGCTATTGTACCTGGACTACGCCTTTTAGCTGCCTAGATCGACCTCTGCTTGGACTCGGACTTGCATGAACGCTGCCTAGACCGACATCGGCTTGTCTAAAGATTAAGTTATCTCTGGAAGTGTCCTGGACTGTCTTGGTACTCTGAAATACCTGCCTCTGCCTCATCTGGTTCATTTTTCTAGAGTGCCTCATCCTACAGGCCTCAGGTGACTATCATAAATACATTTGTGAATACTGTGCCCATTGCATTGCTAAAGTTTATAGGTTCTGTTTTGGTGGATTGCTATCTGTCAGTCTGTATGCTACATCTACCTGCAGGGTGTATTGTAGTATTGTGTTAGATAGGGGTATGCATAGGTCTTATGGTCTGGGCCATGGGTCAGTAATATGGGCATACAGCCTGACCTATAGTCATTGACCAGACGGGCCTTGCAAACTTAAACTTTATAAAAGTTTTTAGCAGAGGCTTTTATTACCCTACTCCCATTGGCTGCCCGACTGAAGACATTTCAGGTAGATAAGGACTGATGTAATTATTTTATTACTCACATTAACAGATAGCAAACAAAATCTTTAATCAGTGTGGGGGGGGGGGGGGGGAGTGAAGACATAGGACACTATGCTTCAAAGAGCTTAGAGAAGTAACAGATGCTATCTTCACACCTTACCATGGATAAGTAATGGGCAGCTAGTGGAGGAGGGGGGAACATGGCAGCTCCTATAGCTATTGGAAACCAGGAAAAAGAAAGTGGAGCTTGTTTTTTTTTTCAACTTTCAGGTCACCTTCTTGTTTTCATGACACTTTCTTATCCTTTTCTCCTAACTCTCTTTAACCCCCTCCCGACCGCCTAACGCCAACCGGGAGCGGGAGGGTGGCAGCCCCTGGACCGCCTAACGCCGATCAGCGTCAAGTCCTGGAGGCGGAGACTAGCGAGGATCGCGCTCGCAACCTTGCTTTCATCATGGAGCTCCGCTCGGAGATAAGCCTACCAGACGGTAATTGTGGCTGGCAGGCCGTTAGATCGCAGTGCTGTATAAACAAAAAAAGCTTTGTTTCTTCTATGCGCAGCGATGTAAGGGGACAGCTTAGTGACAAAGCTGTCCCCTCGAGTGGCCCACAATTTGATCCCCTCTCATAGGCTGATGCCTATGAGAGGTGATCACTGATTGGATCTTGGAGAAGGGAAGTATATAATAAAAAATAAATAAGGAAATTTAATTTAAAAAAATGCTTCATAAATTATTGAAGAAAAAACCCGAACACTGCAGCAGCAATTAGATGCCACCAACAGAAAGCTTTGTTGGTGGCAACAAAAGGCGGGCAGATTGATTTGTGTGCTACGTTGTATGGCCCTGCAGCAAGCTGTTAAAGCTGCAGTGTGCTTAATTGTATAAAATGGCCTGGTCACTAGGGGGGTGTAAGACTGTGGTCCTCAAGAGGTTAAAGGTTAACTGTAGTGGGAAGAATATGGAGGTTGCCATACTTCTTTCCTTTTAAACAACACCAGTTGCCTGGCAGCCAGAACAATGGCGCTTCTGCAGAGATCAGCTGATCGTCACCTTTATAAACAGTCCCCAAGCAATTGTAAAAGCACAACACAGGACCAAAACCATCCTGTCCAAAAGAGATCACATTATTTATGCTTGAGCCGCACTGGAATATTCCAACAGAGATGAGAGTACGACATGAAGGTTTTTTTATGGCAGGTAAAAAGCAAAAGACACAAACATGTTTGCGAGGTGTGACTGCAGTGGGCACAGCCGCACAGACTTGCAACATTTGTTGTTCTGAGAAAGCATCTCATCCGTATCAAGTAGCACACAGGATGAAGCAAGCTGACCACATTTCCAAAACACTGCCGACCCCCTGGCCTTGATACACAAAGCAGCTACCTCTGACTTCCTGTCCACTGTGTGGGGTGGGGGCTGAAGCACAGAGAAATGATTGTGCTCTGTAAGAATTTATCATTGATATACGCAGCCATATAGAAAGTGCCAGAGCCCTTAAAGGATACCTGAGATGAAAAGTGTTGTCTTTTACTTACCTGGGGCTTCTTCCTGCCCCGGCAGACTTGTAGGTCCCTCCCTCTCATCACGGTCCTCTTCCTTGATCTGCTGTGCAACCCGGTAAAGAGTAATAGCGGTAAGTCACACGCTATTGTGCATGCGCTGTCCCGGTGGCACACTTTCTTGAACACACCTCCATAGAAGGGAGCATTCTGCGTATGCGCGGTTATGATGCATTGCGCATGTGCAAAATGCTCAGGGCTGCAGGAGCGTGATCAAGGAGGCGCACTGCCAGGCCAGGGCATACACAGGACTTTACCGGGCTGCACAGGGAATCAAGGAAGACAGCGAGGGACTGAAAGAAGCTCCAGGTGAGTAAAAGAGGACTTTCTTTTCAACTCCATTATCGTTCAAATGTTTATGGGGTTTAGGGAACCCTGAGAAGTGGGTTAAATTTAAAATTGGTACTCACCCGAATGCTTCCTCCAGCCCACCGTAGGCTGCGCCTGCGAGGTCCCCCGGCGTCCTCCTGGCTCCATTCTGGGTCCCTCTGGCGGCTCCGTTACCGGCGACATTCCCGTTGAGTGTCGGGCCAAGGCTTCCTGATCCATGCACGCCGGCCACTAAGCGTCATTGCAGCGCAGCGGCCGGCATGACAGTCCTACGCATGCGCGGTTCATAGTTAGAAAACCACGCATGTGCAGGACGGTCACGCTGGCCGCTGCGATGACACTTCGTGACCGGCATGATGACGAGAAGCGTCACGGATCAAGAAGCCTTGGCCCGACACTCAGCAGGAGTATCTCCGGTAACAGAGCCACCAGAGGGACCCAGAATAGATCCAGGAGGCTGCCGGAGGACCTCGCAGCCTAACACACTGCTCAGGGTCCCTTTAACTGTCTCATAACTGCCCCTCTTTTGGCAGTGATTCTTCATATTTCTCTTACATAGTTACAGTAGCAAGAAAAAGTATGTAATTGTCTAGTGTTGTGACTTAGATAAAGATCAGATCCCTTTTTATGACCAATTTGTGCAGAAATCCAGATCATTCCAAAGGGTTCACATACTTTTTTCTTGCTACTGTAATTTGGTTAAAAAAGGAAGGAATTTGTCTATCAAGTCCAACCAGAAAAAAAAAAATTACAAAAAAATAATGTTCCTCTTCTGGCCCATATAGAGATCTGTAAAAATTATTATTTCACAGCTCACAACTGTCCCTCTTTCCTCCTCCTGTCCCTCTTTCAGGACTTTGGCAAGCAGGAAATTTGGGCGCATGAGGCAAGTGGACAAAAAGGGCGCCGCCATTCACTCCCATAATAAATATCGTTTGATGGGCGCCCAACAGGAAAAAAGGACGCCGGAGATTAACGTTTTCAAACGGCGCTAGGAGATTTTTAATGTTTTCCAACGACGCTTGTGATGATTTAAGTTTACAAAATGCGCCCGTGATGAATCGCGTTTACAAAAATACTAAACATATTTATCGTATTTTACTAAAACATTATTTAAAATTGTATCCCTTACTGTTTGTAGAACATTATTATTCACAAAATAAAGTGAGCAGTACGTAACGTAAATTGTAATATTTTTTAGAGTCACTATTTTTAAAACATTATTCTCCACACAATAAAGCAATCACTAAGGTGGGGTCTTAGGGCTTGGCACCACCGGGGGGTCTTAGGGTTAGGCACCACCAGGGGGGTCTTAGGGTTAGGCCCCGCCAGGGGGGGTCTTAGGGTTAGGCACGACCAAGGGAGATTTAGGGTTAGGCACCACCAGGGGGCGTCTTAGGGTTAGGCACCACCAGGGGGCGTCTTAGGGTTAGGCACCACCAGGTGGTCTAAGGGTTAGGGATAGGTACAGGAAGGGTTCTGTGTGAGAGTAGGGTTAGGTTTAGTTGTAGTAAACTGTTAGTAATATTTACTAATGTTTCACAACAGTTATTACGAACACACTTATATATATTTTTTATACAGTACTAATCATTGAAAAGACCAGTAGATGGCGATGCAGCATAGAAAACAACATTAGAGAAGATTAAACTAGAAAAAGGTACCATAAATTATATACGGGATAGACAGATATTATAAACAATATTTCAATAATCCAAAATTTCATTTTACATCTAGATTTTCAATTATATTTTATTATCTTAGAAAATCATCAAAGGAACATATTACTTAAACAGAGGACAGCAATGCTATAACATACATTTATATGAAAAAGCAAAAGCAGCCACCATAATATATGGAAAAGTATGGAATAGAGACAACAAGATTAGCCGCTCTTATTCTGATTGTGTATGCACATAGCACTGGCATCATCTGCAGCACTGTACATAGTCATGTCACCAATTCTCCTCAGAGGAACTCACAATCTAATTTCTACTATACTTATAGTCAAATGTCTTACTGTGTCTGTATTATGAATTCACATAGCCCTGTCCCTGGCATCTTCTGAAGCACTTTACAGAGTACATAGTAATGTCATCGACTGTCCTCAGAGGAACTTACACTCTACCACATTTTTCGGACCATAAGACACACTTTTTCTCCTCCAAAAATGGGGGAGAAAAATCAGTGGTCTGAATATAGAGCTAGGTGCCCCCCCAAATACATACCGCAGCTGGTGGTTGGAGTGAGGGGGGGGAGCACTGGCAGAGTTGTGGGCATGGATGCTTACTCAGACTTGCTTTTGCATGGTAGCTTGCATTTTAAGTCTGTCATCAAGTGGCCATGTATTAATCTGGACAGCTCCGTCATTTGGGCCAATCCGTGCACTGACTGACTGAGCGAGTGCACTGATTTGCAGGGGTGCTCGGATACCACTTTTTAAAATCAGAATTGATCCGGATACCTAGATATCCAGATCCGGATTGGATATCCAAATCCGAACATTTAGATATCCGCGTTCATGCAGATATCCAAATGCATTATCCGGGCGGATTCGGATATCCGGATAGAAAAACCGGAAGTGCCCTTTAAATTGCTTTAAAAACGTTTTTAAGGGTAAATGAGGCATGTAGCATCATTATTTTTTAAAGGGGAACACTAATTGATGATGCAGGGACTTAAAATCACCCCCCCACCCCCCAAAAAAAGACGGTCTAGGTTCCAGACAGCGGTCGTGCAGCCCACATTGTGTCCAAAGTCCAACCGCACAACTGGGACATGACAGTTTTCAGCCAAGACACCTCCAAAAAATTATGCAGCAATTGTGTTTTGGGTTAAATATAGGTGGTATCAGTGGCCTGTGGCACCCTGGCCTGGCGGTGGGAGCTGCACAGGCAACAGGAGCAGGGCAATGCAGCAGCAGAAGGTGTAACGCGTGCCAGAAGCATGCCGGACGTGGCACGTGGCAATTGGCACTTAGCACGTGTCATGACTCACGTGTCACTTGGCACATTTCACATGGCATTTGCCATATGTAGCCAGGTGTATAGCTGTCCCCAGTACATGTAGCCAGGAGTACAGGTCTCCCCACTGTTAGGTAGCCAGGACTTACCGTGTCCCCAGTAAAGGTAGCCACTAGTGTATAGGAGTCCCCAGGAGGGGTGGCAGCGCAGAGAAGAGAAGAGGGAGAGCGGTGGGCACAGCGGCGGGGAAGGGGGGACGTCTCCCCCCCCCCTTCCCTCACCTGGGTCTCCCCCTCCCTTGCTCCCTCCTCCTCCAGATTTGAGCGGCTGGCAGCGGGCAGCGACAGAACACTTCCTATTCCTGGCACAGGAGGAAGATCTGTGCGCCGCTACTCTAGTGATGTCACTGACTAGACCAGAGTAGCAGTGCACGGATCTTCCTCCGAGCGGTGGGAATAGGAAGTGTTCTGCTGCCGCTCGCTGCCAGAGTAACGCTCAAATCTGGAGGGGGGAGAAAGAAAGGGAGCCCCAGGTTGAGGGAAGGTGGGAAGACGTCCCCACTTCTTCGCCGCTGTGCCCACCGCCCCCTCCTCTCTGCGCTGCCACCCCACCTGCTTGATGGGGCATTGTATTTATATGAAGGGGCGATGCCTCCTCTTGCCCCAGCGTATCGCCGGCTCTGCCATCGGTGCCTAGCACCAGCAGGCTCCAGCTTTGCCACTCATTCAATTGGACAGATGATGCCAGGGTCTGCAGCTCATCGGCTTCTCAATTAACACACTTGTAAGTCTGGACCAGTTGGGCACACTGCACTCCTGACGACATGGCTACACTCCTGATGGCCACTTGATGACAGACTTTACATGCAATCTACTGTGCAACAGCAAGTCTGAGTGAACCTCCATTCCAAAAGCTCCGCTGGTGCTCTCCTCTCACTCCAACCGGGTGCTGTATGTATTTGTGGAGGGGGGGGGGGAGGCACCTGGGGCTATATTCTTGAAAGCCTACACAAGGTGGAAGGAAGAGTACACTGGGACAAAGGAGGGGACAGGGAAATAGTGGAAGACACAGGGGGACACACAAGCACACAAGGGGGACATAAGCCGCAAGGAGGACACACAGACACACAAGGGGGACATAAGGTACAAAGGAGACACAAAGGCATACAAGTGGTACAAGGGAGACACAAAAGATACATGGAGGAAACATTAACTGGGGGGAGCAGATCCATAACATGCCCCTGCACTATGGACACACTGGGTTTAGTATATATTTTTCAGTTTTTTGTTCTCTAAACTTAGACTTATGGTGTGGAGCATTTTATGGTCCGAAAAATATGGTAGATCCCTTCCATTGTCATAGTCTAATGTCCTACCATGTCAGTGTTATGTATTCATATAGCACTGGCATCTTCTGCAGCACTTTACAGAGTACATAGTCATGTCACTGACTGTCCCCAGCGGAGCTCACAATCTAATCCTATGACTGTAGTCATAATCTAATGTCCAACCTTATTATTATTATAATTATGTATTTACAGTATACAGCATTGACATCTTCTGCAGCACTTTACATAGTACATACCGTGTTTCCCCGAAAATAAGACACTGTCTTATATTAATTTTTGCTCCAAAAGATGTAGTAGGGTTTATTTTCAGAGGATGTCTTATTTTTGGGGGAAACACTGGTAGTTTTCCTATACAAAATGTGTATACTGCATGCCATGCTGAAACACAAGCGGCATGCACAGAGCTTGTGGTTTGCAGATATTGGCTCTCACTCTGTCATGGCAACAGGGACGTGAGCCCAAAGCTGCGCATGCGCACTGTGCTAGTTTGAAACATATTGTATGGCTCTCATGAAAATACATTTTAAAATATGTGGAATTTATGGCTCTCTCAAGCAAAAATGTTCCTGGCCCCTGTTCTAACACCACACAAGGGCCAGGGGGCGGCACACTTGAACCCCTGGTTGGTTTTACTCTCAATGTATATGTCAACCATCGTAAGATCAAACAACGTTACCTGATCGAGCCCTTTGCGACTGAGATTTTCCAACATTCTCGATCAATCCATTCAACCGATTAAGGCCAGAAAGCAGTGATGAGTAAAAGTGCCAATATTATTTTTGCATTAATTTATGTTAAAGTAATGTTAAATTCTATTTTCAAGTGAAAATGCCATAGAAGATTTTATTTTTTTTAGCGCTTTTTGCAGTTCGCGTGAATTTTCGCAGTAAAAACAATTGTTTTTCATGGTAAAAATGCATGCGTTAAAAATACAGTTTTTCAATGTTTCACACTCTTTCGTGAATTTTCATGGTGAAAATACTGTTTTTTCGCATTTTCATCACAAATGCAAAAAACAAAAGCTATTTTTGCATAAAAAATTATCTTCTCTAAATCAAAAATAACAAATGACTTTGGCGAAAATTTGCAAGCAACACTACCGGAAGCAAAGATCCGTTGGGTGGCCATTCAAATCGGAAAGTCGATCGGGACTCAATGGCGAGTAGCGTAAGCGCATCCTAATATAAATTCTAACCCATTTCCACACTTGCCAAAACTAAAATAAAGTACTAGGATCTGGGCATTAAGGGGATCTGCTGGATATATCTGTAGATATTCTACATACCTTTATTGCAGAACTGTAGCCAATTTGCTACACCACCTTTCCAATCTTTTACGTTACTTATATCATTACTTGTTGTAGGGTTACAGATTAAAGGTGACCTTTTTACAATGCAGAGTTTCACAATCGGTGACCACAGGAAGGGGAGGCGCAGTCCTTCAGCATCAGAATACTATGCATATAACGGTAGCAGCAGACCCCAAACCTCAAAGGGATAAAAATAGCAACTAGCGCACTTAAAATTATAACAGTTATTTAGGGCCATAACAGCCACAAAGACTACTCAGCCTCTCGTATGCTGACCCAGAATCCCAGTGTATGAATGGAAACCAGAACTATTTCAGTGAGCGTTGCTAAATTAGACTTCACAGAAAAGCAATGAAAGAAACTGAAAACAAGATTTAGCATTAAAAGTCTTTAAAAAAAATCTGTTCTATTTTCCACTATTAGATGGGGGCCCATATGATGGTGACTGACAATTTCAACGATATATGTACAGTATGTAGAACACTTTCAAAAGCATAACAGTTGGCATAGGCCAGAATAACACCGTAATAAAACCGTAATAGCACCACCCAGCCTCCTAGATGCTGACTTAGCCTTACATTTTGTATATAAATCAACATAACTTAAAACTTACTTATTACTGGATTTTAGAACAAGAATCTATAAAATATACCTGTACTTACATCATCACTACAGAAATGATTTTGTAAATAAATGTTGTTAAATATTAACTTTAAAATTCAGTTACGAGTTGCTATAACCTTTCTAAGTAACTTGCTGGAAACCATGGCAACACAACACAATTTGGCTACCCATAATTCTAGTAGTGTTTTATATTGTGATTGTAGTTAGTGTGTGTCAGTCTCTGCTGTCTTTGAGCTGTGACAGTCTCTGCTGCAGACTGCAGCAGCTCTGCTAGTTAGGTGTCTGTGTCTGTGTGTGCTGTTTGTGCACATAGGCCAGGCCTGTGCTATTGTCTTAGCTACACAGTATAGTTTAGGGCATAGGGAGGATTACTGTATATTGTGTAGTTATTCAGTACTGCAGTGCTAGTTGTTAGACTAGTACTGTCTGTATGACTACTGCATTTCTGCTGTGCTGCTCACTCACTGAGTGTCAGTGTGACAGACCGTCCATTAGTGTGCACACTGTGTTCTTCTGTGCTCTGTGTCACCCCGATTTGAATAAAGTGCAAGTACCCCACATCCATCTGGTGATATCATCAAAACTTGCACTATGTCTGTTGGCACCGGCAGCCGGGGGAAGGCCATCAAAGCCAAGAAGAGAGGGAACATTGCTGGCACCGTCACCGCCAGCAGTTCTGCCACACTGCCCATTTAGCCGGTAGCCACTGGCCGTGAACGCACTGGGCACCCAGCTGATAGGGGGAGTCACGCTGCAGAGGCGCAGCAGCATGTTGCAGCCATTTTTCAGCAGGGTCGGCGCCACAAATTAGTGGAGAAACACGCCGAGCCTGTGATGCAGCTGATGGTGGATGAGCAGGCCACCACCACCAGCTCTACAAGAGAGAGCTCCACCCCCTTGGAGAAGGACATTCTGGGTGCACTAGGGTTTCCGGAGGAGTCAAAGATGATGACGGTGATAGTTGGTGGGGATTCCTTGCCTGAGGTGTCAGCAGAAGAAGAGTGTGGGGGGTCATCACCATCCCAGCCATTGTTTGATGATGATAATAATGCTGACCGTGACTACCAACCACAAGAGGGAGATTTTTGCTCTGAGTCTGAGGAGGAGGATGCATCCGTGGGCAGGGACGGATCTAGGGGGAGGCAAGCGGGTCTCTTGCCCCAGGCGCAGTTTGTTAAATTCTTAAAAAGGCGGCAAAATGTGGATGGGGAATGGCAGTTTAGGAGCCAAAATCTGACCTTGCCCCAGGCGCAACTTGGGGCAACTTGGTCTAGATCCGTCCCTGTCCGTGGGTCTGTCACGGAGGATTAGCATCGCTGACATTGGCAGGAGCAGCGGTGAGCATGGAATGTGGGACCCACAGCCTGCTGCTTCATCTTCTCCTGCTGTAACCACCAGCCGCACCACTCAACCCCAGGCCCCAACCACCACAGGGAGAAAAAAAACAGCAGCAGTAGCCCATTCAGGGCGTAGGGCCTGCCCTCAGTGGACAGCAAGTTTGTAACTTGCAATGTGTGCAAGGTGAAGCTGAGCAGAGGTTGCTATCCCTCCAATTATGGCACCTCCAGCTTCATAACTCATCTTTCCAAAAAACATCCTCACGAGCATGAGGCGTTCAAGAGGCTGAAGGAAGCTGGTGCAGGCAGTGCTCTGGCCAAAAGCACCACCAGAACCCCCTTTGCCACTCCTACCAACATTGAGGCCTGTTCAGCCAGCCAGTCCTCAGCGGTCTCCTCTGCTCCCTCCTCCTCATCCCGTGCAAGCCAGAAACGACACCAGAGCATGCTGAACGAGTCCTTTGTCGTCAAGGCTCAGCCTCCCAGCAGCCGTCGCATCCGGCAGCTCAACGGCCTGCTTGTACGGGCCATGTCCTCCCAGCTCCTCCCGTACTCCTTTGTGCAGGAGGGGAGCAACATGCGAGTGCTCCTGCAGAGCGCAGCGCCGGATTGGCCAATACCCAGCCGGCACTATTTCTCACGCATGGCCATGCTAGCACTGCACCGCTTCGCGGTGGCCAACGTGGAGCGTGGCCTAGACCATGCGGTAGGGGAGTGGGTCCAGGTGACGATGGACTCCTGGAGCAGCAGGTTCGGGACAGGCCGCTATCTGTCCTTCACGGCCCACTGGATCAGTTTGGTGGAAGGGGGTGAGGAGGGGACAGCACCATCGTCAAGCCAGTGGGTGGTGCCACCCCGCAGCAGGGTCAGGGAAAGTTCAGCAGGTTCCTGTGATCCGGTTCCACCCTCCGCCAAATGCCCCCGCCTCAGCAGCAGTGTGAAAGCCTGCCACTGCCAAGCGCTGCTGGAGATGGTCAGCCTGGGCAAGAATAAACTGACAGCAGACCACGTCCTGCACAAACTCTAAGAGCAGGAGAGGAGTTGGCTGACCCCCAGAGGCTTCAGAGTCAGAGAGGTGGTGTCCGATAATGGGGCCAACCTTGTTGCTGCCATCCGCCAGGGAGACCTCACCCACATCCCCTGTCTGGCCCACGTCCTGAACCTGGTGGTTCAGAAATTTCTGAGCACTTACCAGGGGATGGAGCCATTTTTAAAAGTGGCTCGCAAAATGGTGGGTTATTTCCACCGCTCGGGTGGTGCCTCAGCGGCCCTGGAAGCCGTGCAGCTGGAGCTGAACCTGCCAGGGTACCGTCTGATCATAGACGTTCCAACACGGTGGAATTCCACCCTGGCCATGTTGGAACGTCTGGTTGAGCAGAGGCAGGCTGTCAACTGTTACTTGGCCAAAGCCACCACCGATGCCACCATGTTCGGACCAGCACCAGCCACCTCCTGGAGATCATACGCAGTGCTGATTGGAGAAAAATGCAGCTGGTGTGCTTGGTCCTGGCTCCCTTCCTAGAGGCCACCAACATGGTCAGCCGGGACCGTGCATCAGTTTGTGAATGGGTGACCATGGTCTGCATGCTGCACAAGGCCCTTGATGCTCTGTTGGAAGTGGTAAAGGCAGCCTTGATACAGTAGGAGCAGCAGCACATTCAGGGGTTAACCCCCCCTTCAGGGATAGACTCACCAGATGGTGCGGCCTTCTGGGCCCGTGACAGCGTTTGAGGTATTGGCCACCTCGCACCCCCTCTGGCTATCCTCTTTAGGGTCTTCCATTGCTGTTTGTTCAAAAAAAGAAGCTCCACATCGCGTAAAAGCGTAAAAATATATATACGGTATACTTTTATTGTGCAAAAAGATCAATAAAGGGTTACAACAGCTCAGGCACGTGTGTTACGTCTTTAAATTAATATGAGGCCGTTGGGCTGATGTTACATAGTGCATACAGCACTGCTTAGAGAGATGCTAACAGCAAGCTGCACTCATCTGCAGTGAGCCAATCACCTATGCCCACAACACACTAAGCTGTTAACTTAAAAATATATAAAAAGGCTTAAAATATTAAAAGTCCCGCTTGTGCACGCTGGCCGCGTCCGACCTGCTACACAAGCATCCGAAGACGTCACTCTATATATTTTTAAGTTAACAGTTAACCCTAAAGAGGATAGCCAGAGGGGCTGCGAGGTGGCCAATACCTCGAACACTGTCACGGGCCCAGAAGGCCGCACCATCTGGTGAGTCTATCCCGGAAGGGGGGGTGGGGTTAACCCCTGAATGTGCTGATTGAAAGTTGCTACTGCATGAGAAATATATGAGCTCCTACCAACAACATTTATATAAGACTGATTAACCAGCTGGGCATTACGGATGAGCTCAGCTCGTCCAGTACCACCACACTGGATTTCTCACAGCCGAGCGCCGCATATAATCAGAACGCTAGGGAGGTTAAGTGATATACACACTGAGGAGGAGCGCTCCATCAGATGCGATCTTGAATTGAATAGTCTAGTGTTTATATCGGTGTCGAAACCAATTAATGCACATTTGAGGAGCTTGCATGACCGCAGTATTGAGTTGTATATAATTTTGTTTAAGGAGCAGCAGCAGCAACAACCACAGTCCACCTCTGTGCATCAGGAGGAGGAGCTTGAGGACTTGGAGTTTGAGGTCCCTGACCTTGAGGATGAAGACGCACAGCCGAGTGCAGCTGCAGTGGTGCGGGGGTGGAGAGAGCAGGGGGAGGCTGAGGAATCGGAGGAGGACAGCACTTATGAAGATCATATGCAAGCAGATATGGCAGCACTCTTCCCCATGGCAGTGCACATGTTGCAGTGCCTGCGCAGGGACCCAAGGGTCAAACAGATGCGTGGTTGGGAGGACATGTGGATCACCCTGATGCTGGACCCATGGCTGAAGGGGAAGCTGCATCAGTTCCTGCCTGTAGGAGGAGACCCTGTGCGCCAAATAAGGGAGTTGCAGTGGTCCCTGGTTCAGCGCTTGGAGGAAGCCTTCACTCAGACGTCCCCCCCTACTGTCACAGTCCAGCCAGCACAGCAGCAGGTACCTGCGACCATCAGCAGCAGGCGCCCATCAAACCTGCTGTCTCTGACAAAGGCGCTGTACGCCACGCCGGTACAGCTGCTGAGTGAGGAGGTGCCTGCAGCAGCAGCATTTAGCTCTCAAAGCCAGAACCAGCGTGTCACGGACGGTTGCGGGGCCGCAGGCGCGTCCTGGAACCGCCCGTGAAGAAAAAGCGATCGCACTCGATTCCCTGCATCGATTACGCTTCAAATCGATACAATCTGGGTTGAGTGTGTAGGGGCAGCTGAAGTCCTTTTCTTAGCAGAGAGAGAGCACCATCCTAAAGGCTGGATGGCTCTTTTGATATGCTAATGAGCCTGGGCCCAGAGAGTCCCTTGCTTCAAGCTGTGCTGATGGCCCATCCATCAGGTATAAGGTGACAAGCACCATGACAGAACCAATCTAGAGTGAGGAAACTCAGACACTCCGACTCCTTTTCCCAGCAGGGAGCCTACATGTGGCTTGCTGCTGCCAACTTCAAAGAGCCTTTGCCTGGGAATGACCTGGTATAAATCCCAGGGGTCTCTCATATTCCATAAACTGCTATATGTATCATATTTTCTGTGTTGCCAGGCTGGCAGACCCTCCAAACTAACAGAGCAGGCTTGACCCTATCTGGCGCTGGTTCTGAAGGAATTTCAGACCATCCTGAGGGAAAGACTGCCAGTTAGACAGTTCGGAAGTGCCCTGCTGATACCACAAGGGTCCCACCCCTCATGTTTGGTATCAGGCTGCTGGGTACATCGAGGCAGACCTGAAAATATTAATAAATCTGCCCTGACCTGTACGGTTCTGTGAGATAGAGCCCATATATGGTTAAGGCATGATTTCTGGCCCCCAGGACAAGGGGAGGACTCATCTCATGTTCTAAGAGGGGGTGTGGGCCCGCCCTCACTCCCTCCTACTGAATCAGGGGCATAAGAATGGCAGAGGAGCCAAACTCAGTGTCCTCCACACTGAAACATCTTGAACTCATCAGGTGCCAGCTTGAGGATATGCTGGCATCCACCTGGTCTGAACTCTGAACTCTGATTGAAACCCAGAACTCTGTTTTTCCCACAAAAAAAGGACATCTTTCCAGGAACTAAGTATTTTTCTCCCTTCTTTTATTTTTTATACTGGCTATTACTGTCTTAATAATTGTGATTTTAATAATTGTCTGTATATATTAATTATTTATATTGCGTGAATAAACGACTTTCTCCAAGTCATTCACTGTCCGCTACCCTGCTTATCAGCACACGCAGAACTGATCCCGGGTCTCTGAAGATACGCTACTGTTTGTTTGTTGTTGGCTAGACAGAATACCGTGTGTTTAACCGTTTTATTTGCAGGACTAGTCAGTCAGTTAGTGGGCTCCACGGTCCCATGGTAACCGCGGTGGTGGCAGTTTACTCTGAACCAGTGGGTGAAGTTGTAATCACCCGTGTCTCACAGGCTCCCTTCTGAGTTGTCTGCGGCTAATTCTTAATGGTTCCTGCGCATTGACTGCGACCAGAGTTCACACGATCTGTGCGCTGGCACCGTTTAGAAGGCTAAGTGCGGTCAGCCACTAGGGCTCCTGTGACAGTGGTTAGGCAGCGGTTGGGACCTGTGTTGTGCTGAAAGTATCTAAGATAGCGCTAGCGCTATCAAGAAACGAACTAATTCGTTGGTGTAGCTGGAAGGCAATATATTTTTTATATATACAGAGAGACTGTGTAGCCAGTACCCCTCCCCAAAAGTTTTTTATTTTATTTGGCATGGAAATGTCTGGGAATTACCAGAACATGTGCCTGTCGGACCTGCAAAATCTTTGCCAAGCGAGAGGCATTGACGTCGGCCGCAGGAAACAACAGGACCTGATAGCAGACTTGTCCAGATGGGATACCCAGCAACTGCGGGAGCCGGGAGTGTCCGCTGAGGTGGATACCAGCCCATCTGACAATCGAGGGGAACCAGAGGCTGAAGATCCTAGGCGTACAGAGGTTGAGCATCCTGCGGGCCCTGTTGCAACAGTTACGCCAGAGACTGTCAGTATGGACCCCAATCCCAGAGTTTCTGACAGTACTCGCCCGGAACTGGCCAGTACTGGACTGTCCATGGGTGCTGACCCGGTAATGCAGCAGGCATTACAAAAGCTGATGGAGACTGACCTGGAAAAGTACATGCAGTACATGGAAGCACGAGAGGAACGGGAGCGCCAATCTGCAGAACGCAAAGCTGCTGCTGCTGAACGCCACGCGGAGAGGGATGCCGCAGAGGCACGGGAGAGACGACAGCATGAGCTCAACATGGCAAAGGTTCAACAGGCCAGCCGGAGTTCACCGCCCAGCCTCCCTGCTGAAGGAGCTGCAGCACCCGTAAGTGCAAAATTTAAATTTGCTAATATTGAAAAAGACACAGACATTGACTTGTTTTTGCGGTCTTTTGAAAAAGCATGCCGTCAGTATCGTCTGTCCCAAGACCAGTGGGCCAGACATCTGACACCTTTGCTGCGCTACAAAGCGCTTGATGCCTTCGCAGAATTGCCTGCGGAGAAGGATAATGATTATGCTGCTATAAAAGACGCTATCATTACTAAGTACCAGCTGACGCCAGAAGCCTATCGGAAAAAGTTCAGGGCCTGGCAGAAAAAGTCTTCTGATTCGTACCGAGATGTGGCCAGCAGCTTGCTCACCACACTACGGCAGTGGACTCTAGGCCTCACCAAAGGGTCTTATGGCGTCCTGGAGGACTTGATAGTTCTCAAACAATTTCTGAACATTTGCCCTGCTGATGTACGCCAGTTTGTGCTAGAACGCAGGCCGGCTTCAGCCACTGTCGCTGCAGACCTTGCTGAGACTTTTGCAACTACCCGGGTGGCTGATACACGCAGAACTGTCCCATCCAGCTGGAGAGGAGGTCAGCCCAATACCTCGGCAGACCCTCCTGCCCCTGTGAGCCGTCCGCCACAGAGGCCACCCAGCGCAGCTGCTGCACCCAGGCCTGCAGCGCCTGGAGAGGTCACCTGTCACTACTGCCGCCAGCCCGGACACATGAAATTCGACTGTCCGGAGCGGAGACAGACACCACCAGCACCTGGATCATCTGCATCACCTGTACCTCACCCACAGCAGAGGCAACCCGCCAGCGAACCACAGCCTGGATCATCAGATTTTGTCCTGTTTGCACGTGGAAAGGAAATCCGCGACCGAACCGACCAGCAGCAACTTGTTAGAGTGAACGGCAAAGTTGTCACCGGATTTCGAGACACCGGAGCTGACATCACGTTAGTTCACTCACATCTTGTGCCAAAGGAGAGCATCAGCTCCAGCCGATCCCTTGCCCTTACTGGAGTAGAGGGCACCCTTTTTCACATAGCCCACGCGACAGTGAAGCTGGATTGGGGATTAGGGATCCACGAAAGGGTTGTTGGGGTTATGAAGGATCTCCCAGTCCCTGTGTTGCTGGGGACTGATTTGGGCAAGCTTGTGTCCTACTATGAACCTGCCACGACTGCCTTGTCGCTCACGGAAGGAGACGGACTCTCCACCCACCACCAGGTACTTTATACACTTGGGGGAGCACCAGGGGGAGGCGGGTTGAATGTGCCCAGTTCAAGGGTACCAGGTTCAATAGTGCCTGCTTCAAAGGCACCTGAGTTTGATGTACAGACTGTCTGCTGTGATGATGCTGTAACTGTACCTGAGTTTACTGTACAACCTGTCTGTAATGAAAAAATGTCTATACCTGTCAATGTCATTACTGCATGCAATGATGATTTGAGTAATGTCCGTCTGTGCCATTCTGACAGTGTACCTGTGCTAGCAGTACCGCGCAGCTGCACTGCTCAGAACCTGAGCTCAGAACAGGTGGAGGGGGTTCCGGCCTCCTCCCCCTCCTCTGACCGCAGGGATGAGACCTTTCAGCCGCTGGCCTCGTGTGACATGAGCCAATTGGCTGAAACTGACAGCGCCGTATTCTCAGCCGCACTACAAAGTGACCCAAGCCTGGAGGTGCTCAGGCAACAAGCCGCTGAGCCCCTCGCAGACGGGGCCGCTTTCAAGGTGTACTGGGAAGGTGGGAGACTGTACAGTGAGTCTGTACAGCCCCCTACAGGTAGATCCCACGCGAATACCAAATGGCTTGTGGTCCCGAGTGCGTTCAGGGGACATGTGCTGAAATCCGCACATGGTAATCCTCTGACAGGGCACTCGGGTGTCCGCAAGACACTCGCCGGTATTCGGAACCAGTTTTATTGGCCCCGAATGAACAGGGATGTAGCAAACTACTGCAGGGCATGTGCCATCTGTCAGGAGCTGGGAAGGTCCAGGGATTCCCGCGGGGTTCCCTTAGGTCCACAGCCACTTAGCAGGGGAACCCTGCGTGGGCTGGCTGTTGACCTAACCAACCCACTGCCCGTTGTCAGCAGTCCCGGCAGACACCACGTCCGACTGCAGTGGAGCAAACGCCCTGTCCAGAACGGTCCATGTCGGGTCAACCCTGAGGGTAGCAGACCGCGACCGGTCCAGGGGAACCGAGCCCCGGGCTCCAATAGGTTTTCCCGCCGTACCGGCAACTCGAGACCCGTCAGCCAGGTTAGCGGCGCCGCCACACATCTTGCGGAGGTGTGGCTAAGCCGCAGACAAGGGGGAGGGCTGTCACGGACGGTTGCGGGGCCGCAGGCACGTCCTGGAACCGCCCGTGAAGAAAAAGCGATCGCACTCGATTCCCTGCATCGATTACGCTTCAAATCGATACAATCTGGGTTGAGTGTGTAGGGGCAGCTGAAGTTCTTTTCTTAGCAGAGAGAGAGCACCATCCTAAAGGCTGGATGGCTCTTTTGATATGCTAATGAGCCTGGGCCCAGAGAGTCCCTGGCTTCAAGCTGTGCTGATGGCCCATCCATCAGGTATAAGGTGACAAGCACCATGACAGAACCAATCTAGACTGAGGAAACTCAGACACTCCGACTCCTTTTCCCAGCAGGGAGCCTACATGTGGCTTGCTGCTGCCAACTTCAAAGAGCCTTTGCCTGGGAATGACCTGGTATAAATCCCAGGGGTCTCTCATATTCCATAAACTGCTATATGTATCATATTTTCTGTGTTGCCAGGCTGGCAGACCCTCCAAACTAACAGAGCAGGCTTGACCCTATCTGGCGCTGGTTCTGAAGGAATTTCAGACCATCCTGAGGGAAAGACTGCCAGTTAGGCAGTTCGGAAATGCCCTGCTGATACCACAAGGGTCCCACCCCTCATGTTTGGTATCAGGCTGCTGGGTACATCGAGGCAGACCTGAAAATATTAATAAATCTGCCCTGACCTGTACGGTTCTGTGAGATAGAGCCCATATATGGTTAAGGCATGATTTCTGGCCCCCAGGACAAGGGGAGGACTCATCTCATGTTCTAAGGGGGGGGTGTGGGCCCGCCCTCACTCCCTCCTACTGAATCAGGGGCATAAGAATGGCAGAGGAGCCAAACTCAGTGTCCTCCACACTGAAACATCTTGAACTCATCAGGTGCCAGCTTGAGGATATGCTGGCATCCACCTGGTCTGAACTCTGAACTCTGATTGAAACCCAGAACTCTGTTTTTCCCACAAAAAGGACATCTTTCCAGGAACTAAGTATTTTTCTCCCTTCTTTTATTTTTTATACTGGCTATTACTGTCTTAATAATTGTGATTTTAATAATTGTCTGTATATATTAATTATTTATATTGCGTGAATAAACGACTTTCTCCAAGTCATTCACTGTCCGCTACCCTGCTTATCAGCACACGCAGAACTGATCCCGGGTCTCTGAAGATACGCTACTGTTTGTTTGTTGTTGGCTAGACAGAATACCGTGTGTTTAACCGTTTTATTTGCAGGACTAGTCAGTCAGTTAGTGGGCTCCACGGTCCCATGGTAACCGCGGTGGTGGCAGTTTACTCTGAACCAGTGGGTGAAGTTGTAATCACCCGTGTCTCACAGGCTCCCTTCTGAGTTGTCTGCGGCTAATTCTTAACGGTTCCTGCGCATTGACTGCGACCAGAGTTCGCACGATCTGTGCGCTGGCACCGTTTAGAAGGCTAAGTGCGGTCAGCCACTAGGGCTCCTGTGACACAGCGCCTGACCCGGATGGTGGCAGACTATATGGGGTCCTACAGCGGCCTTAAGAGCGACACCCCTGTGGACCCCTTGGATTACTGGGTCAAGCACCTGGATATTTGGAGCGAGCTGGCGCAGTACGCCCTGGAAGTCCTTGCTTGCCCCCCTTCCAGCGTGCTGTCCGAAAGGTGCTTTAGTGCATCTGGTGACGTGGTAACTGAGAAGCGCTCTCGTCTGTCCACCCAGTCTGTGGACAGACTGACATTTCTCAAAATCAACCATTCTTGGGTGGCTGGTGAATTCCTGGCCCTGTTGTTGGCAAGAGGGGGAAATGAAGTTGCTGGAAAGAAGAAATCACTATGCCTGCCTTACCACCCTTTACCACCACAACCTCCAGGCTCCGCCTTCTTGAGAGTCATCATCATCATAAGCCTGGTTCAACATTTTTTTACTGAACCATGGTACCACCAAGTGCCACGGTGAACTATGTTAACACAATTGCTGTGTAATTTTTTGGGAGGTGTCTGTGCTGTCCCAGTTGTGGGGACTAGGCCCCAATTGCGGCAGTAGGACTGCTTCCTTGAACCTCTCCTAATGTTTTTACTGAGCCGTGGTACCACCAAGTGCTACGGTGAACTAATCTAAACACAATTGCTGTGTAATTTTTTGGGAGGTGTCTGTGCTGTCCCAGTTGTGGCAGTACAACCGCTTCCTGGTCCTGGAACCTAGTCCTCCTGATGTTAATTGACACTGTGACAGCCAATTTTTTTTTTTGTGGAGGGGGAGATTTTAAGCCCCCACATCATCAATTAGTGTTCCCCTTTAAAAAATAAAGATGCTACATGCCTCATATACCCTAAAAAAACATTTTGGAAGCAATTTAAGGGCCACTTCTGGTTTTCTATGCGGATATCCGAATAGGTCGGATATCCGCGGATATTGCGTTTGGATATCCACATCAATCTGGATGCCGCAAAGTTCAGATATATTGTAACTTGGATGAAATGTCACGTGGATGAAATGTCCTTGTCTGGATATAGTTTGTATACACTTTTTTGATTATTTATTTATTGTATTGGGATTGCACATTGAGGTCCTGTGTGTATGCGCACACCCACTTGTTTGTAGTTGGGTGTGGTCATGCACACATGTATCCCCTTTGTTGTCCATGACACTGGTTGCTTTAGTAGGGAGTTTTAGGTTTTGCATTTTGTGATTGTATTTAGGATTGCACATATGTGCGTATGCACACGTCTGAGGATTTTCTGCGTGGGCATGCGCGCAAATCTTTTTGCACTTTGTGTATATATCAATTGGCATTGGCACTTTTCAGCACTCTATAGTTTTTTTCTTATATATACGGCACCTGTGGAAACCAGAAATTGATCTAATCATTTATTGTTGTATTTAATTACCGTATTTTTCGGACTATAAGACGCACTTTTTCTCCCCCAAAAGTGGGGAGAAAAAGTTACTGCGTCTTAAGGTCCGTACACACGCCGGACTTTAGGCAACGACGGGTCCGTCGTTGCCTCCCGCTGGGTGGGCGTGCCAGCGACAGTCCGGCGTGTGTACGCTCTGTCGTCAGACTGATACGCCGGGCGGATCGCTCAGAAACAGCCGTATCAGTCTGACGACAGAGCGTACACACGCCGGACTGTCGCTGGCACGCCCACCCAGCGGGAGGCAACGACGGACCCGTCGTTGCCTAAAGTCCGGCGTGTGTACGGACCTTTATAGTCCGAATGTAACAATAACTCCCTACCTTGGTGCTTTTTCCTTAGGTGGTAAATTGTTTCTAAGCGGCATAGCAGAAGCCGCTGTAACTATTCACAATGCTGGTTCTTTGATGGTTAATCCTCCCCAGCCTGCCCCCCCAGCAGCGCGATACACATTACATTGTAATTATCCACTTTACTCCTTTGATCTTTACTCCCCCCAGCATGCCCCGCAGCAGCGCAATCCACATGGCATTGTAATTATTCACAATGCTCGTTCTTTTATCTGTAATCCCCCCCAGCGTGTCCCGCAGTAGCATGCAATCCACAATGTGTATGTCATCATTCACAATGTTACTCTTTTAACTTGCCCAGCGTTAGCCTCGTTAGCCCCGCAGCTCGATCCCAGCTCGATCCCGGCTGACAAAAACCGATACACTTCAGCCGCTATAGCGGCAGTCCTCAGAGGCTTCCGTACTTGCAGTGTGTACTTGCGTCATCACATGACCCGCCGCCGGGTCATGTGATGACGCAAGTACACACTGCAAGTACGGAAGCCTCTGAGGACTGCCCCTATAGCGGCTGAAGTGTATCGTTTTTTGTCAGCCGGGATCGAGCTGCGGGGCTAACGCTAGGCAAGTTAATAGAGTAACATTGTGAATGATGACAGACACATTGTGGATTGCATGCTACTGCGGGACACGCTGGGGGGGGATTACAGATAAAAGAACGAGCATTGTGAATAATTACAATGCCATGTGGATTGCGCTGCTGCGGGGCACGCTGGGGGGAGTAAAGATCAAAGGAGCGAAGTGCATAATTACAATGTAATGTGTATTGCGCTGCTGGGGGGCAGGCTGGGGAGGATTAACCATCAAAGAACCAGCATTGTGGTTGATTACACAGCAGCTGCTTCTATTCTGCTTAGGAACACTGTGGATCATGTTGGTGCTGCTGATGCCATCCTACTGTGCACCTCTTAGGACTGCATGGACACCCTGACAGACCCTGCTACTGCCACCCAGGCTGGTGAGATCACATTTAATGTAATTGTATTGCTTTGTTTCTAGGGAGGGGGGGGGGGGGGGAGTTGTGTAGTGCAGTGTAGCTGGGGGGAGGGGGCAGTAGGGGTTTTTGAAATGTAGTTTAGTATAGTTTGTAATGGCAGCAGGGGTTAATGTAGGTTGGTAGTGCGCCAGAGACATAGTGGGGAGGAAAGGTCCATAGGATACTCCTGGACCATGGATGCACCCAGGTTTAGTGTATTTTTTTTTCTATGGTTTTTGCCCTTAAAACCCAGGTGCGTCTTATAGTCCGGAGCGTCTTATAGTCCGAAAAATACGGTATTCATTAACTATTGTAAGTGGGGATATATATCCATTTTATGGCAGCCTCTGGGAGTCATTTTAAATGGAATTTTTAATTGTTTTTAAATGTACCTAGCTTGATGAAATAAAGTTTATCTTTTCATGAGAGACATCATTTAGTGTTTATTCTTTGATATACATATGTATTGCCCTAGATGGCTTTTTCTTTCTCTCTGTGCATCAGTAATTAATTGATAGCCACAGGGCTTAATTGAGGTGCATACATATGCACAAGTGCGTACGTTAAAAAGGGGCGCTGGGAAAAAATGGCGCGGGGTTTTAAACGATAAGCATGGATAACGTTTAAAAATGTATTGTACTGTATTTCGTTTAAAATTAATGTTTTATAAAGTTATAAATCATTAAATAATGTGCATTAAATCGGCAATTGTAAAAACGTTAATCTTTCGTTTAAATAGTGAAACGTATAATAACGTTTAAAAAAAAAATTACTAAGTAACCCTCCCTGTACCTACCCCTAACCCCTAGACCCCCCTGTTGATGCCTAAACCTAAGACCCCCCCCCTGTTGGTGCCTAAGTAACCCTCCCTGTACCTACCCCTAACCCCTAGACCCCCCTGTTGGTGCCTAAACCTAAGACCCCCCTGTTGGTGCCTAAACCTAAGACCCCCCTGTTGGTGCCTAAACCTAAGACCCCCCTGTGATAAGCATTAATAACGTTTCAAAAACATATTGTGCGTTTTTTTCGTTTAAAAATTATGTAAAAAAAAAAAAAAATTGTACTGTTTTTCGTTTAAAAATAATGTTTGAAAAAAATATTGTACTGTTTTTCGTTTAAAAATAATATTAAAAAATGTATAAATCATTAAATAATGTGTAATCATGAGAAGCAGTAATAAAACATTAAGTCTCCGGGCGCCGCTTTTAAAACGTTATTTTTCTCCGGCGCCCTTTTTTCCTATCGGGCGCCCATTAAACGATATTTATTATGGGAGTGAATGGCGGCGCCCGATTTGTCCACTAGCCTCCTGCGCCCTTTTTTACTGTTACCATGCACAAGTATGGTGGTGCTCATTTGTTGGTATGTATCCGATCCGGATATCTGGGTATCCGGATCCGGATCAATTCGGATTTTGAAAAGTACTATCCGAGCAACACTACAAGAAGTTCTATCTCCTATGCTGTTGCTGTGATGAGAGTTGAGTTCTCACACTTCCTGTGAGTTGCAACTCTAAGGAGTTGCTGGTGCCGGAACAAAGGTGTAGTGTTGTTGCCAATAGCAACCAATGTATAGTTTCTTAAAGTTGGTGACGTGAAACCCAATGCTGTCTCACATAAAAAGGCAGATAAGGGCCGGAGCCAGAGTTTTCAGTCTATCAAGGACTTTCTACAGAGTATCTCGGATTCCAGAATTTTTTCCCAGAGTCTGGGCACGGGGAAAGGAATGCCAGAATACGTGAACCAAGCAGTTGCTATGAGACTAGCATGGTTACTGATAGGAAGTGTTTTCCAGCAAGGTACATGGAGACACATAGAAGTCAGATATTTCCCAGGGAGTGATTTGCAAGAGAGGATCAGGGGGGTATCTGGACAGGGTTACTTATGGGATTATTCCTTTAAGTGAGGCACCTTAACGAGTGGGGCAGCATGAGTTCCCAATAGAGGAAGGGGGGAACAGTGCATAAGGATGTACCAGAGTTGGAAAAAAGGAGGTGACCAATCCAGGTGTCCGTCACCGCGGCTGCAGAGAGGTAAACGTTTTTTTTCGGTTTTTGTCTTGGACGGGGCCAGAGCTTGACAAAGTGGTCAATGCTGGGCTGTTTGTGTGTTTTTTTTCTCGTTCACTGATTGGTCAAATATATTTTGTTCCAGCTCCTATCAAGTTTAGCACAGAACAGAACTGAAAGCAGTTCATGGGGCAATTACAAAGAAGCAAGGAATTGCCATTTTATAGAGCGACAGTGTATCAGTACAGTGTTTACCATAGGACTGCCTACCAAGTGGGCATTCAGGGATTCTCATGCAGGCATCTGAAACTGGCATGCGTAGCCCTGCACCCTGTGTAGTTAAAGTGCAAAGCGCACCTTCCTGCAGGGAGGTAGCCATTTCTTGTAGTATGGAGGTAGTAGCATTGGCAAACATTGGTCAGAGGGTACAACAAACCGGACTTCTAGCAGAGCTGGTTGCGCTAAATGAAGTTCTAGGTAAGTAAATACGAGAATGAGTAAGAGCTTTGCAAGCTCCGCTGCAAAGCAGCAAAAGGTGTGTGGCATCCGTACTCAGTACATACTGCTGCCGAGTATGTACAGGGGGGGATGGAGTAAGAGTTTCCACAGGTGAAGTGCGCAGGAGCATATTTTAAAAAGGTAAGTACTTATGACATTGTACATTAGGTAGTGGAGAGGAGTTTAGCTCCAGTCTACCAAAAAGAGTAAACAGAGTTCAGGAGAACCATAAAGAAACTAGATCAATTACGGTATATATTGATCAATCTAAGGTGTACAGAGTACAAGCCACAGGGAGAAACCCAAATCATTAATAAGAATTGATTTGTTTGTATTTCGATTTCAGGAGTTTGGCAATATGGAATCGAGAAAGCTGAGATGCTGGCAGCAGAGAGTTGTCAGTCGGATAAGCGAACATTTCCAGAGGCCAATCCGGGTTTGGAGAACAGCGAGAGTTCCGAGATTGGAAAGAGACTAAAAAAACTGACTGAGCAAAGCATAATGCAAATTGCTAATGTTTTTCTTTCCCAAGGAAATACTCTCATAACGAGTACCGTGCTGATGGCGATCCTAGGCTGCCATTTCTTACTAGGAGACAGAGGAGAGGACATTCTCATGAACAATAAGGGGTTAATGAGAACACAAGGCCCAAGCATGTTAATGGTTGGAGAAAAAGATGCTGATCCTTTTGCCCTTCCCTCTGATTGGCCCGACTGGACCGAACTGGGAAGGAGGAAAAGATCACTCGTGCCAGAGGGAAACAAATTTCATGGCACAATGTTGGTGAAAGGTATGAAGGGTCAGGTGTGCTGGAAGTGTGATGTGAAAGGCAGCTTAAATCTGCTCCAAAGTTTTGTTAAAAGGTACATTGCAGTACAATGGGTACATGCAAAAGGTGGAGTGTATTGTTCAGGATTACCTTGTCTTGGTTATCTGGAGTGGAGTGAGATGGTTCTAGACTGGAGAGGAACGAGCAGTAAGCGTCACTTCTCTTCCAGGAGAGACGCAGGGAACAATATCACACTCTGGAGCAACCAACAGAGGGTGTCTGAGACAACTATACACACGTAAAGGCTGGAAAGCAGAAGGGTTTTGGTTCTCGGAACGAGAAGTAAAATCGAGATCCAGCCACATTTTCAGGTGACAAAGAGGGTGGGGAGAGCGATCCCGAAGAAGGGAGAGCCAACACAGGTAACACCATCCTCACTACACGGATCACAATACGAGACAATACCACACAGTCCATATTCAAGCACTTATCCTCATGCTAGATGGGTAAGTGAGGAGGTACTCTTAATTGAAAGATTGCAGAGAGTACATTCTTCCCGACCTAAGGTACACATTTTGCCTCAGGACATAAGGGGGGCAAAGGTCCAATCAGGATAGTTGGGAACATCTTTTGTCATTGAGATGCTAATCAATTTTCCAGAAGAAAGAGTACCTACAGTATTCTTCTGGGAAGGGGCCACAAGGGTTAGCATGGGACGTGAGTTTAATGGATCAGGGGACTTTTTGGAGTAGAGAGGTAGAATCCTGGGATACATCAGGTAGCAACCCGGGGACTCTCTATGATGGAAGGGTGATGGGACTAAAATGGGGGAGTTTAAAAAGAGTGCCCTTAAGGTGGGTACACACGTCAGATAAAAGTCTTTGGTCTGTGATCTTTCATTTTCCAATTTTACCCCCTTCCATGTAGTATGAGAGCCATACTCTACACCAGGGGTCAGAAACCTTTTTGGCTGAGAGAGCCATAAACGCCACATATTTTAAAATGTAATTCCGTGAAAGCCATACAATATGTTTCAAACTGGGATATTAGGGCTCACGTCCCTGTTGCCATGGTGATGTGTATACAGTTGATCCTCCGGGCAGCGGAAGTGTCAGACATGTCTTCAGCTTCTCTTGGGTTTCATCAACATCAGCGATTTCCCCGAGTGCCAGAGAGGAGAAATACCGACTAACAGCTTGTACAATTAGCTAGCTGACTTGGGGGTTGATTCACTTTGTAGGATAAGATCCCCACACTTTGGCCCAATAGGCTGCCTGTCAAGTGACAGGCAGCTGATTGGCCCAATCAAAGTGTGTGGATCTCGTCCTACAAAGTCACTGGACCTGACAGGGTCCAGAGTGGGACAATTGGAGCAGCCTTTCTTCGTTTTGGGGTAGCGCAAGTAAGTTAGTGGTGCATGCTACAACAGTAGCGTGCCTACTTTGAACATGTTACTTGCGCTGCCACACTAAGCTGCACTGCTTGAGCGGTGTGGCTTAGTGAATCAACTTCCTACTGATTTGTATGTGAGCCAGATGTAGCCATCGAAAGAGCCACATCTGGCTCCCGAGCCATAGGTTCCCTACCCCTGCTCTACACAGTCTATTCTATGGAGCTGAACTCCCCATCAGATAAAAATCTTTTCAAGATCCTGCACACAAAGATGATGTACACATGCAATAGATCAGTATCTGCAAAAGATCCGTTCCTGCAAAAGATCCGTTCCTGCAAAATGCATTCAAAGTCTATGAGATCTGCAGATCTCATACATACCTTGTTGAACGTACAATTATCTGCAGATCAGATCCACCAGGTTGGATCTTCAGATCTGCAGATAATTGTCTGATCTGCAGATGATGGTCCATTAAACAAGGTGTGTATGAGATCTGCAGATATCATAGGCTTTGAATGCATTTTACAGGAACGGATCTTTTGCAGGAACTGATCTTTTGCAGATACTGATCTTTTGTGTCTGTACAGCATCTGTGTGTGCAGCATCTTGCAAAGATTTTTATCTGATGGGGAGTTCAGCTCCATAGAATAGACTGTGTAGGTATGGCTCTCATACTACAGGGAAGGGGGTAAAATTGGTCTGTGATCTTTCAGTTTCCAAAGACTTTTTTTATTTGACGTATGTACCCACCTTTATTCCGGGAGGATGAAGGACCATGGACATACGGTTTTTGCATCCCACAGTCCCTAGAATTTAAAGGTCCAAATAGATCTTGCATAATGAGAAGGGGAACCGTGACAGTAAAAGTGGGGGTTCCCACGACTCCTAAAGCTCAGGTAGTCACCCTGCCAGTGACTACCCAGGAACCCCACCTACCATCATGTGATACACATCAGGTTGTAAAAAGTGTCCCTTTTCAGTTAAATCAACTGAGGGCGGCTCCAGTTATTGTGGAGGCCCAGCTTCAATTGATCACTTGGCAGATTAACTTAGAGGAGTGGGTAATATCTAATATCTACCCTAACTGCAGCACTGTCGCTGCCACCCTGGTACAGGCTTTTATGCCATGGGCACATTCCACAGGGAATAGTGTAGCCAGAAGAAGTTCCCAGGATTTAACAGATACAATCTTGGGAGGCATGGGCGCTGGAATGGGGGTAGCAAACAGTGTAGACATAGAAGGCACATTGGGACAACAGAATGTGGGTACTCAACATCATCTGAACTTGGTTTTGGAACAGTTAACGCACAACACATATAAAGTTCAGGGGTACACTCAGAGGCACATTCAAATAATTCTTCAGAAGATGATTGCACATGCTAGGGGTACTGCATGGGAAACAGCATGCCTGTCAATGCAGACCGAGTTAACAGCGGATTTTAAGACAATGGCTCAAGCCCAGGGTTGGACTGGGACACTAAGGGCCCACCAAGGAAGTTTCAGCCTGGGGCCCCCCCCTCTCCTCCTCCCCCCCCCCCCCCCCTCCAGATCCCCTCTCAACCCCCCCCCCCCATTTTGGGCTCACATACACATGTACTCTAGAAATTTTGCATGATTTTATGGTAGGGAATAGATTGTGAGCACTTCTGAGGACAGTCTCCAATAGGGATATGTCTGCAGCGCTCCGCAGCAAAAATAAATGAGTGACACCACGCACTGGAACATGGGCGTGGTCATGATGAGTCATGGGCAGACTTTAAAATAACCCCCCCCCCAAAAAAAAAATAAGTAGCGGTGTTATTCACAGAGATTAGGTCTGACCAGATACATTTTAGATAAAATAATCAAGTAGTTACATGCCTCATGATAATTCATCAAGTAGTCAAATGGCAGCAGATTTCCCGACAAAATGCAATCAGATTGGCGGCAGATTTCCCCACAAAATACAATTAGATTGGCGGCAGATATTCTCACAAAATGCAATTTGATTGGTGGCAGATTTCCCCACAAAATACAATTAGATTGGCGGCAGATATCCCCACAAAATGCATTTAGATTGGCAGCAGATTTCCCCACAACAGCACAAACCAAATTTTATGTAATAATATTGTAATGAGCTATCGTGGTTGGGGTGTCTTGGCACCCTATGGGAAAAAAAAGATACAGGAGACAAAAAAGGGAGCCCGATAGTGCAGTATGTCAATAGTAGGTGTGTGGAGAAATCAATTGATTGAAAGGGCTACTCACAAAGGAGGGTTGCAAGGGGCAACCGACCACAGGAAGCAGGTGGAGACCATAAACCCGACTCCACTCGGGGTGGTCCTGGACGGACCTGGTTGCGGTCGCTCTCTTAGATGAAAAAGGATGCACAAAACATTAACCGTGGTAAAACAACGGGTGTTCTGTCACCACCCCTCGGACAAACATGTACGGGGGTATAACTATGCACTATAAGGGAAAGAGGCGCCCTGATTTGAATAAAAGCTTTTAAAACCAGTTTAAAAACGAAAAAGAAAAATGAGGTATCTTACCTCAATGACGAAATCTCTGTAAACTTACAAAAGATTTTTATTTGAGCACAGGCAACGCGTTTCGCGGGTCTGAGCCCGCTTCCTCAGGCCAATACAGTGCCAAATGACAGAAATCATGTAGCATAGTGAGGCTCCCTATGCTACATGATTTCTGTCATTTGGCACTGTATTGGCCTGAGGAAGCGGGCTCAGACCCGCGAAACGCGTTGCCTGTGCTCAAATAAAAATCTTTTGTAAGTTTACAGAGATTTCGTCATTGAGGTAAGATACCTCATTTTTCTTTTTCGTTTTTAAACTGGTTTTAAAAGCTTTTATTCAAATCAGGGCGCCTCTTTCCCTTATTGTGCATTGTAATGAGCTGCTCAGCTGTCTGCACAGGCAGACAGCTGTTTGACCATTCCTTAAGTCTGAAGGCTGCAGGTCTCTGGAATAGAGACCTGTCTTCACTTTGCAAGCTTCAGACTTGCTCTGCTACTGAGGAATTTGCATACATTTGTCATGCAAATTGCCTAGCTTCCTCCTTTGAATAGGGATGCTCATTCGGATTCCACGGAAATGCAATTTCCGAAATTCCGATCGGAAATTGCATTTCCGCATCGGAATGCGGAAATCGGTAATGCAAGTGCCGTAGGCGGATTTCCCCCGGAAATCACGGAAATTTCCGCCGGAAATCGCGGAAATTCGACCCGACTTTAACATTGGTTTTCTCAAAAACTATAAGGTCTTTTTGAAAACTTTTTTTTGCATCTTGTTCACAAGATTCGGTTTTATAAACCCTGAAAATTTGGTGTTTCTAGGACTTAAGGGGGCTTTGCTATTAACCACTAAAGTCGGCGGATTTTTACTGTAATGTAAAATGCAGAAAACCTGCATCTGGCAGTTTTCTGCATTTTACATTACAGTAAAAATCCGCCGACTTTAGCAGTTAATAGCAAATCCCCAGTAAGTCCTAGAAACACCAAATTTTCAGGGTTTATAAAACCGAATCTTGTGAACAAGATGCAAAAAAAAGTTTTCAAAAAGACCTTATAGTTTTTGAGAAAATCGATGTTAAAATCGGGCGGAATTTCCGCGATTTCCGGCGGAAATTCCGCCTTGTAATGCGGAAATTGGTAGCGGAATGCGGAATCGGTAATCGGTACATGACGGAATGCGGATTTACCGCGGAATCGGAAATTGGCATTCCGACCATCCCTACCTTTGAAGGCTAGCAGTATAAATACCATGTTCTCCCAGGATCCTTTGCTGGTCATAAAGGTTTGTTCCTGCAAACACTCCCAGAGTGTCAGCCTTGCTGTCGTTTGCTAAGATTATCTTAGAGTAGATCCTGGGGACTGCACTTGGCATTCCTTCTAGTGCAGTCAGGTTGTATTATTTGTATTGCCTTGTTATCCCTCTCTGTCTCGATTGCCTTGTCGCCAGCGGCGGTCGACAAGGAATCGTTCTGTCTGTCTGGGAGGTGTAGGCCAGAGCTGCGGTTGCTACTGGCTGCTCCATCTGTCTGTCTTGCCGTATGGATCGCACTCACTCTGGCGAAAAGAGCAGTGGATCCTGTTAGCTCTGTTTCTGTACTTGGATCACACTTGCTCTGGTGGAAAAGAGCAGTGGATCTTGCTAGCTCTGTTTCTGTACTTGAATCACACTTGCTCTGGTGGAAAAGAGCAATGGATCCTGCTAGCTCTGTTTCTCTACTTGGATGACATTTGCTCTGGTGGAAAAGAGCAGTGGATCCTGCTAGCTCTGTTTCTCTACTTGGTTCACACTGGCTCTGGTGGAAAAGAGCAGTGGATTCTGCTAGCTCTGTTTCTCTCAGTAATTCAGTAATTCTTTAAGACCTTCCATAGATGGAAGGTCTTAAAGAATTACTGAGAGAAAAAGATCTGTTTTTAATTGACAAGGGATCCCACATATCTTTGACAAAACTGACACATTTATGTTGATCACAATCTGCAGAAACGCCTGAGATACAGGCATTAGATCGCACAGATTCACATTCCACAGAAACAGGAGAGAATCTTTCAGAATTCACACAGGTGTCCACCACTGTAGTACACCCATTCATTTCAGATCGCACAGGGTCTAAACTCACTTGCTTTACCCCAGAAAGACAGGAACAATCATCAGACAATGGTGTCGCTTTATTGGAGTCAATTGGTTGGTGTGTGTGCAATTCATCCAAAATCGTCTGCCACACGCAAATCAGCGGATCCACAAAACATTCGTCACACTCATCAGATCCAATCAAAGCGTACACCGACTCAACACACGCATTAAGAATCCTCTCGCTTTTTGCGATGTAAAAATCGCAAAATGCCTTCCAATCAAACTCAAACTCTTCCATCAAAGCCCCAACCTCCCACGGGGTGAATGGAGGTTCAAACAACTCTGTATCAAAGAAACACTCACAGGGTTTGGGATCAGAAACGAGCATAGATTTTCTTACACCTTTAATATACCAAATAACCCTGCCTATCATAGGCTGCACATATGCTTTAGCCTGGGGCAACAACACCCGAGACTGAGAAGTTTCTCTGAATTCATCACACTCAAGTGTTTTACACATTTCAGACTTTACAGAAATAACTTCTTTATTTGTAGTTGCTATGGGCAACGGATTTTTCCGCTGGGAAGCTTTCCTAGATTTTCTCTTTTTTCTTTCAGCCGCTACAAGTGGCTGCTGTCTAGATACCAGGGAGCTGTTACTGCATTTATCATCACACTGAATGGTTTTGCATGAAAGGGAATCAAAACTGCCTAGCACATTTTCCTTGCAGCACTTTATCTTTACTTAGATACCAAGCCAGGGCACTCAGCATCTGAATGGAGTTTGTATCCCCCCTTGTCTGTGTATGTTGCCTCTTTTGCATTAGAGTAGCCAAAGACCTATATATAGGAGGTGATGGCAGCATTTTGGTGGACAGCAAGGTGGAAGAAGTGCCTAGCATATTTGTCTTCTAGCACCGGTTCTGTGGTGGGAGTCCAACCCAGGGCATTTAGCATCTGCATGGAGTTTGCATGCCCTCTTTTCAAATAGAGTTGCCTTCCAGTAGTCAATGACCAATAAATTGGGAGTGCTGGCAATATTATAGCGGGCAGAAGGGTGGGAGAAGTGCCTAGCACATTTGCCCTCTAGCACTGGTTCTCTAGTGGTAATCCCAACTAGGGCATTTAGCATCTGCCTGGAGTTTGTTTGCCCCCTTGTCTATCTAGGGTTTCCTTCCAGTAGTCAAATACATTTAAATAGGGAGTGCTGGCAGCATTATAGTGGGCAGAAAGGTGGCAGAAGTGGGTCCATGGAGGGAATCCCAGCCAAGGCACCTACATTCTGCGTCTAGTTTGCATATAAAATACCACCCAACTCTCCCAAGTGTCTTTGTAGGTCTCGTGTGTTGCATTCTAGAAGCCAAAAAGACGTATGAATAGCAATGTCTTGCAGCCAGGCTCGGACTGAGCCGGCGGGAGCTCGGGATTCTGCCCGGTAGGCCCCTTACTTACAGGGCCCTCGGGGCCCCGAGCACTGTAAGAACGGTGAGGGGGCACAGCACAGGAAGGAGGAGCAGCGGGGAGGGGGAGCAGTCTCCCACCCTCCCTCACCTGGGGGCCCCCACTTCCATGCAGCCTGCCCGAATTCCTTCTTATAACAGACCTCAGATCACGGCGAAAGCAAAGTGACAGGCCGCGTACGCTATCTGCACTGAACATATTCCAAATGCGGAAGTGACGTAATTGACCTCTGATGTCACTTCCGCATTTGGAGTATATTGAGCGCATATGGCGTGTGCAGCCTGTGACTCTGCTGTTGCCGCGATCTGACGTCTGACATTATAAGAAGAGATTCGGGGACAGGCAGCGGACACCGGTCGCCACGAGATCTGAGGTCTGTACTGCACCCTGCACTGCACCATGCCTTCACGACCCTGCTGCTGCACCCTGCCCCTGAACCCTGCCCCTGCACCCTACGCCAGCACCCTTTCCCTGCTGCTGCACCCTGCCCCTGCACCTTGCCCCAGCACCCTCCCCCAGCACCCAGCACCCTGACCCTGCCCCAGCACCCTGCTGCTGCACCCTGACCCTGCTGCTTCCCCCTGCCCCAGCACCCTGCCCCTGCTGATGCACCCTGACCCTGCTGCTTCACCCTGCCCCAGCACCCTGCCCCTGCTGATGCACCCTGCCCCAGCACCCTGCCCCTGCTGCTTCACCCTGCCCCAGCACCCTGCCCCTGCTGCTGCACCCTGTCCCAGCACCCTGCCCCAGCACCCTGACCCTGCTGCTGCACCCTGACCCTGCCCCAGCACCCTGACCCTGCTGCTGCACCTTGCCCCAGCACCCTGACCCTGTCCCAGCACCCTGCCCCAGCACCCTGACCCTGCCCCAGCACCCTGACCCTGCCCCAGCACCCTGCCCCAGCACCCCGACCCTGCCCCAGCACCATGACTCTGCTGATGCATCCTGCCCCAGCACCCTGACCCTACTGCTGCACCCTGCCCCAGCACCCTGACCCTGCTGTTGCACCCTGCCAGCACCCTTACCCTGCCCCAGGACCCTAACCCTGCTGCTGCACCTTGTCCCAGCACTCTTTCCCTGCACCCTGTCCCTGCTGCTGCACCCTGTCCCAGCACCCTGTACCTGCACCCTACCCAGCACCCTGACTCTGCTTATGCACACTGCCCCAGCACCCTGACCCTGCTGCTGCACACTGCCCCTGCACCCTGCCCCAGCATCCTGTCCCTGCACATTTTTGTCTGGTTGACTGTTACAACTTTATTTTTATTGGGCAGCATGTAACTACTTGATGAATTATTTGATGGCATGTGACTACTTGATGAATTATTTGATGGCATGTGACTACTTGATGAATTCTCTGATGGCATGTGACTACTTGATAAATTATCTGATGGCATGTGACGACTTGATGAATTATCTGGTGGCATGTGACTGCTTGATGAATTATCTGATGGCATGTGACTGCTTGATGAATTATCTGATGGCATATGACTGCTTGATGAATTATCTGATGGCATGTGACTGCTTGATGAATTATCTGATGGCATATGACTGCTTGATGAATTATCTGATGGCTTGAGACTGCTTGATGAATTATCTGATGGCTTGAGACTGCTTGATGAATTATCTGATAGCATGAGACTGCTTGATGAATTATCTGATGGCATGAGACTGCTTGATGAATTAACTGATGGCATAAGACTGCTTGATGAATTATCTGATGGCATGCAACGACTTAATGAATTCTCTGATGGCATATGACTACTTGATGGATTCTCTGATGGCATGTGACTTCTTGATGAATTATCTGATGGCATGAGACTGCTTGATGAATTATCTGATGGCATGAGACTGCTTGATGAATTATCTGATGGCATGTGACTGATGAATTATCTGATGGCATGAGACTGCTTGATGAATTATCTGATGGCATGAGACTGCTTGATGAAGTATCTGATGGCATGAGACTGCTTGATGAATTATCTGATGGCATGAGACTGCTTGATGAATTATCTGATGGCATGAGACTGCTTGATGAATTATCTGATGGCATGAGGCTGCTTGATGAATTATCTGATGGCATGAGACTGCTTGATAAATTATCTGATGGCATGAGACTGCTTGATGAATTATCTGATGGCATGAGACTGCTTGATGAAGAATCTTCTGGCATGTGACTACTTGATAAATTATCTGATGGCATGAGACTGCTTGATGAATTATCTGATGGCATGAGACTACTTGAGGAAGAATCTGATGGCATGCGACGACTTAATGAATTATCTGATGGCATGAGACTGCTTGATGAATTATCTGATGGCATGTGACTTCTTGATGAATTATCTGATGGCATGTAACTGATTAATTATCTGATGGCATGAGACTGCTTGATGAATTATCTGATGGCATGAGACTGCTTGATGAATTATCTGATGGCATGAGACTGCTTGATGAATTATCTGATGGCAGGAGACTGCTTGATGAATTATCTGATGGCTTGAGACTGCTTGATGAATTATCTGATGGCATGAGACTGCTTGATGAATTATCTGATGGCATGCAACGACTTAATTAATTCTCTGATGGCATATGACTACTTGATGAATTATCTGATGGCATGTGCCTTCTTGATGAATTATCTGATGGCATGAGACTGCTTGATGAATTATCTGATGGCATGAGACTTCTTGATGAATTATCTGATGGCATGAGACTGCTTGATGAAGTATCTGATGGCATGAGACTTCTTGATGAAGTATCTGATGGCATGAGACTGCTTGATGAATTATCTGATGGCATGAGACTGCTTGATGAATTATCTGATGGCATGAGACTGCTTGATGAATTATCTGATGGCATGAGACTGCTTGATGAATTATCTGATGGCATGAGACTGCTTGATGAATTATCTGATGGCATGAGACTGCTTGATGAATTATCTGATGGCATGAGACTGCTTGATGAATTATCTGATGGCATGAGACTGCTTGATGAAGAATCTTCTGGCATGTGACTACTTGATAAATTATCTGATGGCATGCTACTTAATGTATGTATACAGGGCCCATTTGGCTACTAAATTATTCTTTTTTTTTGACGCACCTGGATATTTATTTTGTTTTGTGCTCACAATCTATTCCTTACCATAATCTAATGACTCCTAACAACTGACTCCTAACAACTGATGTATTTATATAGTGCAACATTTCTGTAGTACATTTGCCTTCTAGCACTGGTTCTGTGGTGGCAATCTAACCCAGGGATTTGTATGCCCTCTTTTCTATTAGCATGTACTCTGTTGTCTTCCAGTAGTGAAAGACCTATAAATTGGGAGTGCTGGCAATACTATAGCGGGCAGAAGGGTGGCAGAAGTGCCTAGCACATTTGCCTTATAACACTGCTTCTCTAGTGGTTATCCCAACTAGGGCATTAAGCATCGCCATGGAGTTAGTTTGCCTCCTTGTCTATCTATGAGGTTTGCCTCTGTTGCCTTCCAGTAGTCAAAAACCACCTGGGCGGTATGGACGAGCTCAGCTCGTCCATCACCGCCGGAGGCTGCCGCTCAGGCCCTGCTGGGCCGATTTGCGCCAAATAAAGAGCAGCACACGCAGCCGGCACTTTGCCAGCCGCGTGTGCTGCCCGATCGCCGCCGCTCTGCGGCGATTCGCTGCGAGCAGCGGCGAAAGAGGGTCCCCCCAGCCGCCTGAGCCCTGCGCAGCCGGAACAAAAAGTTCCGGCCAGCGCTAAGGGCTGGATCGGAGGCGTCTGACGTCAGGACGTCGGCTGACGTCCATGACGTCACTCCGCTCGTCGCTATGGCGACGGTGTAAGCAAAACAAGGAAGGCCGCTCATTGCGGCCTTCCTTGTTTATTCTGGGCGCCGGAGGCGATCGGAAGAACGCCTCCGGAGCGCCCTCTAGTGGGCTTTCATGCAGCCAACTTTCAGTTGGCTGCATGAAATAGTTTTTTTTTAATTTAAAAAAAACCCTCCCGCAGCCTCCCTGGCGATCTTATCAGAACGCCAGGGTGGTTAAATAGGGAGTGCTGGCAGCATTATAGTGGGCAGAAAGGTGGCAGAAGTGCCTCGCACATTTTTCTTGCAGCAGTGGGTCCAAGAAGGGAATCCCATCCATGGCACCTATTTTCTGTGTCTAGTTTGCATATACCACCCAACTCTCCCAAGTGTCTTTTTAGGTCTCCTGTGTTGCAATCTAGTAGCCAAAATACCTATGAATAGCAATGTCTTGCAGCAATTCAGTGGGCACCAAGGAATCAAAACTGCCTAACACATTCTCCTTGCAGCACTTGATCGTTAGTCGAATACCAAGCCAGGGCACTCAGCATCTGCATGGAGTTTATATCCCCCCCTTGTCTGTGTATGTATTTTTTTTCTTGTTTTTCCCTATAAAATGCATATAAAATAAAGTAATTACTGAAAACAAGTATTGCCCACAAAAGGCCTACTTGCAATTTGTCGAGAAAAAAAACAAGGTATAGATCATTTTGATGTGGTAAGTAGTAATAAAGTTATTATCAAATGAAAGGGAGGAACGCTGACAGGTCAAAACTACTCTGGTCCGTTACAGGAAATACCCCTTAGTGCTGATCTGGATAAGCCACCAAAAAACAAGAAGGTAATTTAAAACAAAAGATGAAAAATTATCACCTAGGAGAAAACTAAGGCCCATTTTACACTTGCCCTGCAAACCTGTGTTGCGTTACCCTGTTTAACCATAAAGTAATGCAATTGCAATGCAAGGCAATGGGGTCAATGGCTTACTGTCTGACTTCTGCAATGACACAGTGGTGGTGGAAGAAATGTCAAGTCAATGGCGATGCAGAAATTTTAACCACTTCCCGACCGCCGTATTGACAAATGGCGGCCGGGAAGTGGACCCCGCAAGGACCGTCGTATTGACAAATGGCGGCGGTCCTTGTAGGGGCATGGGCGGAGCGATCACGTCATCAGTGACGCGATCCTCCGCCTCCGCCTGGTGCCGCTCACCCGCCGCAACATCCCGCCGGCCATACGGAAGCGCCAGCGGGATGTTAACCCGACGATCGCCGCACACAAAGTGTAAAATACACTTTGTAATGTTTACAAAGTGTATTATACAGGCTGCCTCCTGCCCTGGTGGTCCCAGTGTCCGAGGGACCACCAGGGCAGGCTGCAGCCACCCTAGTCTGCACCAAGCACACTGATTCCCCCCCCCCCTGCCCCAGATCGCCCACAGCACCCATCAGACCCCCCCCTGTCCACCCCCCAGACCCCTGCTTGCACCCAATCACCCCCCTAATCACCCATCAATCACTCCCTGTCACTATCTGTCAACACTATTTTTTTTTTATCCCCCCCCCTGCCCCCTGCTCCCTCCTGATCCCCCCCCCCCACCCCTCAGATTCTCCCCAGATCCCCCCACCCCTCAGATTCTCCCCAGACCCCCCCCCCATGTACTGTATGCATCTATCCCCCCTGATCACCTGTCAATCACCTGTCAATCACCCATCAATCACCCCCTGTCACTGCCACCCATCAATCAGCCCCTAACCTGCCCCTTGCGGGCAATCTGATCACCCACCCACACCAATAGATTGCCCGCAGATCCGACATCAGATCACCACCCAAGCGCAGTGTTTACATCTATTCTCTCCTCTAAACACCCACTAATTACCCATCAATCACCCATCAATCACCCCCTATCACCACCTGTCACTGTTACCCATCAGATCAGACTCTAATCTGCCCCTTGCGGGCACCCAATCACCCGCCTACACGCTCAGATTGCCCTCAGACCCCCCCTTATCAATTCGCCAGGGCATTATTTACATCTGTCCTTCCCTGTAATAACCCACTGATCACCTGTCAAACACCTGTCAATCACCCCCTGTCACTGCCACCCATCAATCACCCCCTGTCACTGCCACCCATCAATCAGCCCCTAACCTGCCCCTTGCGGGCAAACTGATCACCCACCCACACCAATAGATCGCCCGCAGAGCCGACATCAGATCACCTCCCAAGCGCAGTGTTTACATCTATTCTCTACCCTAAACACCCACTAATTACCCATCAATCACCCCCGATCACCACCTGTCACAGTTACCCATCAGATCAGACCCTAATCTGCCCCTTGCGGGCACCCAATCACCCGCCTACATGCTCAGATTGCCCTCAGACCCCCCCTTATCAATTCGCCAGTGCAATATTTACATCTGTTCTCCCCTGTAATAACCCACTGATTACCTGTCAATCACCTATCAATCACCCATCAATCACCCATCAATAACCCACTGTCACTGCCACCCATCAATCACCCCCTGTCACTGCCACCCATCAATCACCCGCTGTCACTGCCACCCATCAATCAGCCCCTAACCTGCCCCTTGCGGGCAATCTGATCACCCACCCACACCAATAGATTGCCCGCAGATCCGACGTCCGATCACCTCCCAAGTGCAGTGTCTATATCTGTTCTCTACCCTAAACACCCACTAATTACCCATCAATCACCCCCTGTCACTGCTACCTATCAGATTAGACCCCTATCTGCCCCTAGGGCACTCAATCACCCGCCCACACCCTCAGAATGCCCTCAGACCCCAGCCCTGATCACCTCGCCAGTGCATTGCTTGCATCTATTCCCCCCTCTAATCACACCTTGAGACACCCATCAATCACCTCCTGTCACCCCCTAGCACACCTACCCATCAGATCAGGCCCTAATTTGCCCCATGTGGGCTCCTGATCACTCGGCCAAACCCTCAGATCCCCCTCAGACCCCCTTCCAATCACCTCCCCAGTGCATTGATTGCATCTATTTTCCCCTCTAACCACCCCCTGAGACACCCATCAATCACCTCCTGTCACCCCCCTAGCACTCCTATCCATCAGATCAGGCCCAATACAACCTGTCATCTAAAAGGCCACCCTGCTTATGACCGGTTCCACAAAATTCGCCCCCTCATAGACCACCTGTCATCAAAATTTGCAGATGCTTATACCCCTGAACAGTCATTTTGAGACATTTGGTTTCCAGACTACTCACGGTTTTGGGCCCGTAAAATGCCAGGGCGGTATAGGAACCCCACAAGTGACCCCATTTTAGAAAAAAAGACACCCCAAGGTATTCTGTTAGGTGTATGACGAGTTCATAGAAGATTTTATTTTTTGTCAAAAGTTAGCGGAAATTGATTTTTATTGGTTTTTTTTCACAAAGTGTCATTTTTCACTAACTTGTGACAAAAAATAAAATCTTCTATGAACTCGCCATACACCTAACGGAATACCTTGGGGTGTCTTCTTTCTAAAATGGGGTCACTTGTGGGGTTCCTATACTGCCCTGGCATTTTAGGGGCCCTAAAACCGCGAGGAGTAGTCTAGAAAACAAATGCCTCAAAATGACCTGTGAATAGGACATTGGGCCCCTTAGCGCACCTAGGCTGCAAAAAAGTGTCACACATGTGGTACCGCCGTACTCAGGAAAAGTAGTATAATGTGTTTTGGGGTGTATTTGTACACATACCCATGCTGGGTGGGAGAAATTTCTATGCAAATGGACAATTGTGTGTAAAAAAAATCAAACAATTGTCATTTACAGAGATATTTCTCCCACTTAGCATGGGTATGTGTAAAAATACACCCCAAAACACATTATACTACTTCTCCTGAGTACGGCGGTACCACATGTGTGGCACTTTTTTACACCCTAAGTACGCTAAGGGGCCCAAAGTCCAATGAGTACCTTTAGGATTTCACAGGTCATTTTGCGACATTTGGTTTCAAGACTACTCCTCACGGTTTAGGGCCCCTAAAATGCCAGGGCAGTATAGGAACCCCACAAATGACCCCATTCTAGAAAGAAGACACCCAAAGGTATTCCGTACGGAGTATGGTGAGTTCATAGAAGATTTTATTTTTTGTCACAAGTTAGCGGAAAATGACACTTTGTGAAAAAAAAACAATTAAAATCAATTTCCGCTAACTTGTGACAAAAAAATAAAAACTTCTATGAACTCACCATACTCCTAACGGAATACCTTGGGGTGTCTTCTTTCTAAAATGGGGTCATTAGTGGGGTTCCTATACTGCCCTGGCATTTTAGGGGCCCTAAACCGTGAGGAGTAGTCTTGAAACAAAAATGACCTGTGAAATCCTAAAGGTACTCATTGGACTTTGGGCCCCTTAGTGCAGTTAGGATGCAAAAAAGTGCCACACATGTGGTATCGCCGTACTCGGGAGAAGTAGTACAATGTGTTTTGAGGTGTATTTTTACACATACCCATGCTGGGTGGGAGAAATACCTCTGTAAATGACAATCTTTTGTTTTTTTTACACACAATTGTCCATTTACAGAGTTATTTCTCCCACCCAGCATGGGTATGTGTAAAAATACACCCCAAAACACATTGTACTACTTCTCCCGAGTACGGCGATACCACATGTGTGGCACTTTTTTGCACCCTAACTGCGCTAAGGGGCCCAAAGTCCAATGAGTACCTTTAGGATTTCACAGGTCATTTTGAGAAATTTTGTTTCAAGACTACTCCTCACAGTTTAGGGCCCCTAAAATGCCAGGACAGTATAGGAACCCCACAAATGACCCCATTTTAGAAAGAAGACACCCCAAGGTATTCTGTTAGTAGTACGGTGAGTTCATAGAAGATTTCATTTTTTGTCACAAGTTAGCGGAAATTGATTTTTATTGGTTTTTTTCACAAACTTGTGGCAAAAAATAAAATCTTCTATGAACTCACCGTACTACTAACAGAATACCTTGGGGTGTCTTCTTTCTAAAATGGGGTCATTTGTGGGGTTCCTATACTGTCCTGGCATTTTAGGGGCCCTAAACCGTGAGGAGTAGTCTTGAAACGAAATTTCTCAAAATGACCTGTGAAATCCTAAAGGTACTCATTGGACTTTGGGCCCTTTAGCGCAGTTAGGGTGCAAAAAAGTGCCACACATGTGGTATTGCCGTACTCAGGAGAAGTAGTATAATGTGTTTTGGGGTGTATTTGTACACATACCCATGCTGAGTGGGAGAAAGATCTCTGTAAATGGACAATTGTGTGTAAAAAAAAATTAAAACATTGTCATTTACAGAGATATTTCTCCCACCCAGCATTGGTATGTGTAAAAATACACCCCAAAACACATTATACTACTTCTCCTGAGTACGGCAATTCCACATGTGTGGCACTTTTTTGCAGCCTAACTGCGCTAAGGGGCCCAAAGTCCAATGAGCACCTTTAGGCTTTACAGGGGTGCTTACAAATTAGCACCCCCCAAAATGCGAGGACAGTAAACACACCCCACAAATGACCCCATTTTGGAAAGTAGACACTTCAAGGTATTCAGAGAGGGGCATGGTGAGTCCATGGCAGATTTCATTTTTTTTTGTCGCAAGTTAGAAGAAATGGAAACTTTTTTTTTTTTGTCACAAAGTGTCATTTTCCGCTTACTTGTGACAAAAATTAATATCTTCTATGAACTCACTATGCCTCTCAGTGAATACTTTGGGATGTCTTCTTTCCAAAATGGGGTCATTTGGGGGGTATTTATACTATCCTGGAATTCTAGTCCCTCATGAAACATGTCAGGTGGTCAGAAAAGTCATAGATGCTTGAAAATGGGAAAATTCACTTTTTGCACCATAGTTTGTAAACACTATAACTTTTACCCAAACCAATAAATATACACTGAATGGCTTTTTTTTAATCAAAAACATGTTTGTCCACATTTTTCGCGCTGCATGTATACAGAAATTTTACTTTATTTGAAAAATGTCAGCACAGAAAGTTAAAAAAATCATTTTTTTGCCAAAATTCATGTCTTTTTTGATGAATATAATAAAAAGTAAAAATCACAGGAGCAATCAAATAGCACCAAAAGAAAGCTTTATTAGTGACAAGAAAAGGAGCCAAAATTCATTTAGGTGGTAGGTTGTATGAGCGAGCAATAAACTGTGAAAGCTTCAGTGGTCTGAATGGAAAAAAAGTGGCCGGTCCTTAAAGGGAACCAGAAATGAACGTTTCACACAAAATAAACATATTAGTTGATCGCTTGTAAAGAATAAATGCTCTACCTGATAATTTTGCCGCTCTGGTGTGCCTTTTTTAGTGTTTTTTATCCATTATTGCTCCAGGAAAAATCAAATATGGCCGCCGGCTCATATCCCTTCTCCTTCCGGGTTATATGAGTTGTTCTGGATGTGCTGTCTAGGCTATATGAGACTATGCTGCTATCTAGGCTTATGCAGCCTTTCATCTGTGTGCTTTCATTTTGGTATGATCTGCCTGTAGGAAGTGTCACTGATAATAACTGCAGTTTCATTCCTATGAGAATCTAGTGCACACAGAGCACACAGGGATCATATTACAGCCACAGGGCTTCTCTCTCAGGAGCAGCAGCCCCTCCCAGTCATCACAGCTCTCAGTATGCAAAGCCGAAGATCTAAGCCAGGAGGGGGAAGGCTTGGGCTTGAAAGGACTCCACAGAAGAGTGACTCAGCTATAATGATTCCAGGTCAAACCTCGACTGAATAGTCGATGGATTCTTATCACAGTTGCTAATAGACTAATTAAGCAGATAACAATGAAAATAAAAGCAGGGTAGGTGTTTACTGTCATGTTCCCACTGATAAATGTAATAAAATACATGAGGGTGCTTCATCTCTGTTTCTCTTTAAGGGGGGTAAAGCCCTAGGTCCTCAAGTGGTTAAACATGTTGGCAGTGCGGCACGAATTCGTGGAACAACAGGAAAACCTGGGAACCCCAGCAGGGGGTATGCCGCTGGGCGAGGGGTGTGCCAGTACTATGCAAGGGGGCATGGCCCCGCAAACGCACAGGCCAGGTACCCAAAATTACACACGTGGGTGGCAGACAGGATGCTGAACTGTTCGGCAAGCGTTCAGTTCAGTCGTCTGTCTGAAAGAGGACTTAGGAGGAAACGAGAGTTAAATAAGGGCCCTTGTCTGGAGGTAGACTTCTCATGTGGAGGTTTAAAGGGACTCCGAGCAGTGCAGAAACTATGGAAAGATGCATACCATTTTGAAGCTCTCTTTTTCCTCTTTCCAACAATATATAAACCGCCGCCCTATGCCATTTAGTTTTTGCTATTTTCGCGATCAAAATCACGGCCACCGTGATTTCGATCGCGAAAATATCGAAAATGAAAAGGCTCCATTCAGCTGCCGACTTTGGGGAAAAGTCGTCCTGTGTAATACAAGCAACTATGGAAAGATGCATACCGTTTTGAAGCTCTCTTTCTCCTCTTTCCAACAACACATAAACCGCCGCCCTACGCCTTTTAGTGTTCAATATTTTTGCGATCAAAATCGCGAAAATAGCGAAAACTAAAAGGCGTAGGGCGGCGGTTTATATATCGTTGGAAAGAGGAGAAAGAGAACTTCAAAATGGTATGCATCTTTCCATAGTTTCTGCACTGCTTGGAGTCCCTTTAATTGCCTCTCTCCCAAACGCAGACGTGGGTCCTGCAGCATTTCTGCTGATTTCTGAGGCGATTCAGCCTAAATGTTAAGTATAAGAAAGTGGAAAATCTCTCTGAAAAGCGTTAGATCAGAGCGATTTTCCAAGCGCTTTTGTTACAGAAGTAGTCCAGTTACAGATCTACTGTAACAAAAAAAAATAAAACACGCTACACCAAAACGCTTCAAAAATCGATAGGCATGATTTGAAAATCACTAGGCACATGCCTAGAAAAATCCCTTCAAAAAGCACTGGGCGTTTGCAACTACGCTAGCGCTTTTTGGTGTGCACTGGTCCTTACATAGAACATTTATGGTCCCTGGTAGATTGCACAGATTGGACAAGACAAACTCCCTACCTTGCTTTAGGAGCTGTTCCACTTCTGGTATCTTAATAAAGGTGGAACCCCGCTCAAAACCTCCAGCCACCGCCAGTGCAGGAAAACAGGCTGCTAGAACCTCAAAATCAAGTACTGTAGAAGATGAAATCCGCACAATGTCGGTGGAATCAAAATCAGAATCGTTTATTTAATCAATCACATAGCAAGCTAAAACCATTGCCACATGCTGACATGTTTCGGACGCCCTTAATCATAGCACATCATGCTATGATTAAGGGCGTATAGCGCCCGAAACATGTCAGCATGTGGCAATGGTTTTAGCTTGCTATGTGATTGATTAAATAAACGATTCTGATTTTGATTCCACCGACATTGTGCGGATTTCATCTTCTATAGTACTGGTATCTTAATCCATATATTGGCCAGGTCGGGTCGGCCACCGGAGACGACCGGGAGCCTCCGGGGCAGTGGTGAGGGCACTTCCTGCCTGCCACGGGCTGGAGAAAGCCCCAGGTAAGTGGATATGGATTTTTTTTTTGCCCACTCCTTGAACCTTCCCTTTAAAAATGCTTAGTAGGCAGTGGTGGACTTACCTCTTACAAGCAGACACAATAAGCTGTGTATTCAAAACAAAGTAGATTTATTGGTACACTCCAGGGGATAATTGCTACAATAGAAGAATAGAATACAAGAAAATAATAAATACAATGTATTTCTTCTTAAAAGCCCTCAGGAAATCGCAATACGCTCCTAGTTTAGGTCAGGCCCGGCCCTAGACTTTTTGCCGCCTGAGGCAAGCTTTAAAGAAATTGCCGCTGCCCCCCCCCCCAAGCCGTGGGTGTGGGGGGCCACCCGAGCTGGAGGGGATAGCAGGCAGGAAAGGGGGTATTGGGCCTAGCGGTGGGGAGGGGGGTCGGACCCCCCCTCCCTTGCCTGGGTCCCCCGTCCTCCGATCCCCTCCAGCTTTAAAAAGTTACGTCGCTGGCTGCAGCTATAAGAGGCAACGGGCGGGGATCACTCACCTTTTCCTCGTTCAAGCCTGCGCTCCACTGACGTCACTTCCTTCTACGCCGCAGGAAGTGACATCAGTGGAGCGCACGCTGGAACGAGGAAGAGGTGAGTGATCCCCGCCCGTTGCCTCTTATAGCTGCAGCCAGCGACGTAACGTTTTAAAGCTGGAGGGGAGCGGAGGTTGGGGGACCCAGGCGAGGGAGGGGGGGGTCTGACCCCCCCTCCCCGCCGCTAGGCCCAATACCCCCTTCCTGCCCGCTATCCCCTCCAGCTCGGGCGGCCCCCCACACCCACTGACGGGCGGGTGCTGCCCCCCCAGAAGTGCCGCCTGAGGCAAACGTTTCACCCCGCCTCCTGGGCGGGCTGGCCCTGCTTTAGGTAGTGAAAGGGACCCACACCCCACTCACTGTGATGTCAGACCTCGGATCTGCGCTGCCCCCCTGCTGTGTCCTGTCCCTATCATGTAACAGGCAGCATCACTCAGACCTCTGATCAGCTGGCGACCAAAGAGTAGCGGGTGCATGGTACCCTTTGTGGACACCGTGCTGCTGAAGTAACATATACAGCTTCTCAATCGTCGGTGGCTGATCGGAGGTCTGAGTGATGCTGATCGGAGGTCTGAGTGGGGACAGGACACAGCAGGTGGACACACATGGAGGCAGCGGTGGTGGCACAGTACAGGGGCAGGCATGGCACCTGAGCCATGCCTGCACCCCTGAAGTTACTGATTTGTTTGGCCTGGGGGGCTGCTGGGTTGTGGATGCCCATGCTGGGTTTATTTGCAGACAAGTGCGCATATAGTGCAGAAAATGGCTCTCAGGCAATTGTCAGTGTTTCCTGCAGACACAAGGCAAAACTTATATACTGTATACAATTGTGAAAAATAAACATAATGTTACCCTTGTATTCTCTACATTGCTAGCCTCTGTGCATACTAAGGCTTAGATTATCCTGTTACATCCACCAAATGCTTGCTTGTTGCTGCTTTTTTTTTTTTTTTTTTTTTTTTTTTTTGTTATTCTATATGTGGAGTAACACTATACTTTCCACTGACAAGCATACACTGCCATGAGAATAGCTGGTGCCTCAAGTGGTTACTGTTCTGACCACATTATGGGGGAGTCCTGGGACCAATCTCTCCTCTGGACCTGAGCACTTTACCCCTCAGAGGACCCAAAGTGGTTCTATATTACCTGTTGGTGGAATGTGTCAAACAAAAGTGGTTTGTACTGAAGTTAAGAGTAATATAAGGGGTAACATTTGACTAAATACAGCTTTTAGATTGGCCTGCCATGAGCATAGCAGCCCACTCCAAATATCAAACATACCACAAGTATTTCCAATACACATTACAGGCACCCCTCTTGAACCTGGGACACAGGAGCGGTGATGGCTTGTCCATGGGCCATAAGTTCTTCACTTGGAGGGGTTGATATCAGGATTTCTCAGCATTACTGTCAGAGCTCTTACCTCCATCTCCTTCTCCTAATCACATGTGCTTGTCCATCATATTTCCCAAATCAATAAAGAACCAGGGTATCGATCACACTACTGTATTATCTCCCGATTACTAATGCCCTGGGCTGCTTCACTAACTGGATGTCAGTTCTGGGGTTTTATCTCTGACTTATTCAGTCCATGACTGGTACAGTGAAACATGAATTCAAGTCCCTCTAGATGAAAATGGCTTTATTTCTTGGATATTTGCTTCTATGAGTTTCTTGAGATGTTGTTAGATTTGAAGTGTAGATGTTAAGTATGATGGACGAAGAGATCTCTGTATGACCAGAGCTGGTGGCTCAGGTGGTTGGAGGTCAGACCTGCTGTGCTGGAAACTGGAGTTCAATCCCCTCACTAGGCAAGTTTAACTTAGAGGAAATAAGGTACATTATTAGATGGGCATCCTTCCTGTGTGGTAGGAAGGAGAGAGATGGTGAGGAGAAAAAAAAAAAGTTGGGGGAAATTTTTACTAAGTATGAAAGTGGGTTGTCCTGAGTAAGACAGCCCACTCCAAATATTGTCATATGGAAAGACCACATAGACATGGGGTAAGGGGAAGAGGCCCCAAGCTATCTGGTGTCGTTGACGTATGTTACAGGCACCCCTCTCGTACCTGGGACTCAGGAGCTGTGGTGGCTTGTCCATGGGCCACAAGGTCTTCACTCAGAGGGGTTGATCTCAGGCATCTCAACAGAGCTGTCAGAGTCCAGGATTGAACTCAGGTTTCTCAGCACTGCTGTCAGAGACCCTTACCTCTGAGCTATCTCCTTCTCCTGACTATATGTGCTCGTCCATCATATTTCACAAGTAGAACAGCTTGACAAAGAGTTAACAAGACTAAAGCATGAATCTCCACCAGGATTGAACTCAGGTTTCTCAGCACTGCTGTCGGAGACCCTTACCTCGGAGCTATCTCCTTCTCCTGGCTAAATGTGCTCGTCCATCATATTTCACAAGTAGAACAGCTTGACAAAGAGATAACAAGACTAAAGCATGAATCTCCACCAGGATTGAACTCAGATTTCTCAGCACTGCTGTCGGAGACCCTTACCTCGGAGCTATCTCCTTCTCCTGGCTAAATGTGCTCGTCCATCATATTTCACAAGTAGAACAGCTTGACAAAGAGTTAACAAGACTAAAGCATGAATCTCCACCAGGATTGAACTCAGGTTTCTCAGCACTGCTGTCGGAGACCCTTACCTCGGAGCTATCTCCTCCTCCTGGCTAAATGTGCTCGTCCATCATATTTCACAAGTAGAACAGCTTGACAAAGAGATAACAAGACTAAAGCATGAATCTCCACCAGGATTGAACTCAGGTTTCTCAGCACTGCTGTCGGAGACCCTTACCTCTGAGCTATCTCCTTCTCCTGACTATTTGTGCTCGTCCGTCATATTTCACAAGTAGAACAGCTTGACAAAGAGATAACAAGATTAAAGCATGAATCTCCACCAGGATTAAACTCAGGTTTCTCAGCACTGCTGTCAGAGACCCTTACCTCTGAGCTATCTCCTTCTCCTGACTATATGTGCTCGTCTATCATATTTCACAAGTAGAACAGCTTGACAAAGAGATAACAAGACTAAAGCATGAATCTCCACCAGGATTGAACTCAGGTTTCTCAGCACTGCTGTCGGAGACCCTTACCTCTGAGCTATCTCCTTCTCCTGACTATATGTGCTCGTCCGTCATATTTCACAAGTAGAACAGCTTGACAAAGAGATAACAAGATTAAAGCATGAATCTCCACCAGGATTAAACTCAGGTTTCTCAGCATTGCTGTCAGAGACCCTTACCTCTGAGCTATCTCCTTCTCCTGACTATATGTGCTCGTCTATCATATTTCACAAGTAGAACAGCTTGACAAAGAGATAACAAGATTAAAGCAAGAATCTCCACCAGGATTGAACTCAGGTTTCTCAGCACTGCTGTCATAGACCCTTACCTCTGAGCTATCTCCTTCTCCTGATTAAATGTGCTCGTCCATCGTATTTCACAAGTAGAACAGTTTGACAGCTTAATAAAGAGATAAAATGAGAGTGAGAATCTCCACCAGGATTGAACTTGGGCTTCTCTGCTCTGCTGTCAGAGACCTATACCACTGAGCTATATCCTTCTCCTGACTAGAGATGTCGCGGACCTCCGATTTTCGGTTCGCGGAAAAGTTCGCGAACCGCAATAGACGTCAATGGGGATGCGAACTTTGAAAAATAGAAAAATTTATACTGGCCACAAAAGTGATGGAAAAGATGTTTCAAGGGGTCTAACACCTGGAGGGGGGCATGGCGGAGTGGGATACATGCCCAAAGTCCTGGGGAAAAATCTGGATGTGACACAAAGCAGCGTTTTAAGGGCAGAAATGACATTGAATGCTAATTTGCAGGCCTTAAGTGCTTTCAAACATCTTACATGTATACATCAATCAATGAGTGTAATTAGAGTTCTGCTTCACACTGATGCACCAAACTCACTGTGTAATGCACCGCAAACAGCTGTTGGCGTAGTGACAGCCGTGCTGGACTGGTGTGCATCGTGGCGAGAGTGTAGGCAGTGGCGGTTTTCAAGCCCATATGGTCGCCGGGCTGTGGTAGCTCAATGATAGAACAACAGTGACTGTCCAGCTGATCAAATTTGGTCTGTCCACAATGAAGCAACGACCTTATTATCTTCTTTTATGTAGGTAGGCATAGGTAGGTGTCCCAGTAGTTAGCTAGGCATAGGTAGGAGTCCCAGTATAGGTAGGTAGGCATAGGTAGGAGACCCAGTATAGGTAGGTAGGCATAGGTAGGTGTCCCAGTAGTTAGCTAGGCATAGGTAGGAGACCCAGTATAGGTAGGTAGGCATAGGTAGGTGTCCCAGTAGTTAGCTAGGCATAGGTAGGAGTCCCAGTATAGGTAGGTAGGCATAGGTAGGAGTCCCAGTATAGGTAGGTAGGCATATGTAGGAGTCCCAGTATAGGTAGGTAGGCATAGGTAGGTGTCCCAGTAGTTAGCTAGGCATAGGTAGGAGTCCCAGTATAGGTAGGTAGGCATAGGTAGGTCCCCTAGTATAGGTAGGTAGGTAGGTGTCCCCGTAAAGGTAAGTAGATGTCCCAGTAGTTAGGTAGGTGTCCCAGTATAGATAGTTAGGTGGGGCCTGGCTGGCACAGTAATAACAATTACCAAGGTCCAGCTGCAACAGATAGGGCTGTATAATGTCAGTGAGCAACACACACAAAAAAACACATCTGGAAAACATTATCTCTGAAAAGAGCTGTTGAGGGGTGCTATTTTAGCAATAACAATCAGCCAGGAGCAAGCCAAGACCAAGAGCCTAACTAATCTTTCCCTAGGAGAACAAGTCTGCAGCAGCTGTCCCGAGTCTGCCTCTAGCAGGCACACGAGTGAGTGTAATGGCCGGCAAACCTGCCTTATATAAGAGGGGGGTGGGGCTCCAGGGCTTAGTGTAGCCTGAATGGCTGCAATGTGCCTGCTGACTGGGATGCAGAGGGTCAAAGTTGACCTTCATAGTGCATTATGGGGTGAATCGAACTTCCGCAAAAGTTCGCTTGGTGCAGGCGAACACGAACCCCCAAGGTTCGCCTGGAACCATACGCTACATCTCTACTCCTGACCATATGTACTTGTCCATCATATTTCACAAGTAGAACCTCCTGATAGCTTAATAAAGAGTCAACAAGATCAGAGTATGAATCTCTAGCAGCATCCACCAGGATTGAACTCAGGCTTCTCAGAACTGCTGTCAGAGACCCATACCATTGAGCTATCTCCTTCTCCCAAACACATGTGCTCATCCATCATACTTTACTAGTAGAAAAAAATTAATGAGCTTTAAAAACCTTCCAAATGCGCTTACTGGCTGATAATAGTGATGGGCGAACACCTGGATGTTCGGGTTCGGGCCGAACAGGCCGAACATGGGCCAGATGTTCGGCATGTTCGGCCCGAACCCCGAACTCAATGCAAGTCAATGGGGACCCGAACATGCCGCAATACGGCCCCCCTATGGGGTCGCAGGCATAAGGAGGGAACATGCCCCGATCGCGGGGGGGGGGGGTCGGAAATCCCCCCCACCCCCTCCGCTAGCGCTCCCCCCTCTGCCCGCTTCCCCATAAAAAAGTTGGCGTAAAGTTAAATATTACCGGTGGTGGCTGCTGCAGTGGCTGGCTGGCAGTGGTGTGAGTGAGGACTAGGAGGAGGAGTCCGAGTATGACGCGTTGAGGCCAGGCAGCGGGCGGTTCAGCGGTAGTACCCTTGTGGTACTTCCGCCCTTTCTCTGACCTCACGTCCTCTACGTGATGACGCATACGATGGTACGCGTGACGCGTACCCTCGTATGCGTCATCACGTAGAGGACGTGAGGTCAGAGAAAGGGCGGAAGTACCACAAGGGTACTACCGCTGAACCGCCCGCTGCCTGGCCTCGACGCGTCATACTCGGACTCCTCCTCCTCATTCACACCACTGCCAGCCAGCCACTGCAGCAGCCACCACCGGTAATATTTAACTTTACGCCAACTTTTTTATGGGGAAGCGGGCAGAGGAGGGAGCGCTAGCGGAGGGGGTGGGGGGAATTTCCGACCCCCCCCCCCCGCGATTGGGGCATGCTCCCCCCTTATGCCTGCGACCCCATAGGGGGGCGGTATTCGGCCGAACAGGGCCCTGTTCGGCCGCACAGGGGCCCTGTTCGGCCCTGTTCGGCCGGGCATTTAGTAGTTCGGGCGAACCCGAACGATTTGGCCGAACACCATCAGGTGTTCGGCCGAACTCGAACATCACCCGAACAGGGTGATGTTCTGCAGAACCCGAACAGTGGCGAACACTGTTCGCCCAACACTAGCTGATAATCACTTGAGCTAAACGCCAGGAGATACATTTCTCATGGATCATCAAATCTACACATACCTAAGGAGTAAAACACTGCTACCACTATGATTCAAACCCAGGTCTCCAAAGCTACAGCTTGAGTACCCATATAACACCACACTAACCCAAACCAAGAGCAGGTTCAAGTACAAGAAGAGCTGGTGTCTCAGACAGTTGCTGCTCTGGCTTGCAAAAGAAGAATCGTTGGTGTTAAGCCCCGTTGTTCCAAATTTCCTATTGATCGACCGGGTCAAAGTTATTTATTATAAAGATTAGTCAGATACATTTTTTTCTTCATTTATAACTTTTGTAGTGGCTGCCCTGAGAAAAGCAGCCAACTAAAAACACTGTCAGATTTACAAACCACCAAGCAATGGCCAGTTCCATACTATTCTGTGACGCAGGTGGCTTGTCCATGGCCACAAGGCCTCCACTCAGAGTAGTTACAATTCTGGTCTTTCAGCAGTATACTTGGATTCCATTCAGGGTTTGAAGTCGCCCATCATATTTCACTGGTAGAAAGAAGTCCTAACTCAGTAAAAGCCAAGAAGGCTGGGACTTGGGTTTTCTACACTTTGCCAGGGATTTCCCTAGCTGCTAATTCCCCCCCTTCCCCCAGGAGAGACACATCAGGCTGCACATTGCAGGCACTGGCACTCAATTACCTCCCTCTGCTTCCTCCAAGAAAGCATCTCCTCCCTGCTGGCCTGCAGCATCTGATCCCCAGGATGCCAGGTATGTGCTGCATGTCACCTCATCCACCCACCCCCAGCAGATTAGCGATGGGTTCACCAGCCACACGTAAAATCCTGCTTCCTCTCTGACTACAGCAGCGACTCATGTGACCCGACCTATAGCCAGGATACAGGACGCTGGATGGGTGGATGGAGATCCCATCGCTGGAACGCTGAGAGTAGGTGAGTGAAGCGGTGCTGCGCACCTAGGGAGGGGGAGATGGGCAGTGTGAGGAGGGGGGGGACCGGGGCTGGCCCTAGACTTTTTGCCGCCTGAGGCAAATTTAGGAGAGAGCAGCTGCCGCCGCCGCCCGTCCGTGGGTGCGGGGGGCGGCCGCCGAGCCGGAGGGGTAGCGGGCAGGTCGGGGGTATTGGGCCTAGTGGTGGGGAGGGGGGGGGTCGGACCCCCCCTCCCTCGCCTGGTCCCCCGATCTGCGCTCCCCTCCAGCCTGTAATTAGGAAGCCGCTGCCAGATCGTAAGAGGCACGGGCGGGGAGGACTCACCTTATCCGCGTTCCATCGTGCGCTCCACTGACGTCACTTCCTGCATCGCCGTCCACTTACAATACAGTGGGCGGCGATGAAGGAAGTGACGTCAGTGGAGCGCTCGCTGGAACGCGGTAAAGGTGAGTCCTCCCCGCCCGTGCCTCTTACGATCTGGCAGCGGCTTCCTAATTACAGGCTGGAGGGGAGCGCAGATCGGGGGACCCAGGCGAGGGAGGGGGTGTCCGACCCCCCTCCCCACCGCTAGGCCCAATACCCCCGACCTGCCCGCTATCCCTCCGGCTCGGCAGCCGGCCCCCCCGGGCGGGTGCCGACGTGCCGCCCTTAGAAGTTTGCCGCCTGAGGCAAATGTTTCACCCCGCCTCATGAGCGGGCCGGCCCTGGGGGGGGACATTTTGTGAGGGGCCACCCTCTAATTGTTGCCACCCTGAAGCCCATGTTTCACGTTTCTTCATGGAAGGACCACCCCTCATTTGTAGGCAGCTTGGAACTGTGCCAATCAATTTCAGCAGGAGGTGCATTTGGTTTAATTCAAACTGCATAAAATTTTTGCATGCAAGCCAGATTTTTTTGACAACATAATTGCCATCTCTGCTGTCTGCTATAATGAGTTGGTCGGTAATTGTTTATTGTAACTGATGTCAGTGCAAGAAGATGTACCTTGGTTCTTAAAGAAAGAGTTGCCTGGCTGTTCCCTTGATCCTGTGTCTTTAACAGGGGTGCTCGTATACCCCTTTTCAAAATCCAAATTGATCCGGATACCCAGATAGGATATCCGATTCCGAACTTTCAGATATCTGCGTTCATGTGGATATCCGAACGCATTATCCGGGCTATCCGGGTGGATTCGGATATCCGGATAGAAAAACTGGAAGTGCCCTTTAAATTGCTTTAAAAACATTTTTTAGGGTAAATGAGGTATGTAGCATCATTATTTTTTTAAAGGGGAACACTGATTGATGATGTGGGGACTTAAAATCCCCCCTCCCCCCTTAAAAAATGGCTGTCACATTGTGTCCAAAGTCCAACCGCACAACTGAGACATGACAGTTTTCAGCCAAGAACTGTAAGGAAACACAGAAAAGCCGCCGTCTCTCAAGGTGAGGCGGCTGTTTCTGCGTCCAGCATGGCTTCACAACGCGGAAAAAACGCCGCATGCCGCATAGGCAGTACGGCGGAATACGCATTGGTAACGGCGGAATCCGCATTGGTAACGGCGGAATCCGCATCAGAGGCAGCTCCCGCACTCGAGACTTTGCTAAACAGTTCTGGTGTGGCTGGGACTCATAGTCTACCTGGATTCAGAGTTACACGCGCGCGCGCACAGAGGCAGAAGGGAGTCAGCTGACATTTTCCACTGCTCCCATTGGTCCAGCAATTAGGGAGGTCCTGGAAAGGTCCTTGTGTATATATACTGCTGGCTGTTCACTTGCTCTTTGTCTGGCGTTGCGATCACATACGTGGAAGCACCCAGATCCGTAGTCAGATCCGCAAGTGTGCCGGGACCAGCTGGAGCTGTAATCCTACACTTAGCTAGATTCTTTTGATAGCTAAAGTACTAGTTTGATTGTGATTATCTGTTATGACCTATTTGCCTGCCTGACTATCCTCCTGAAACTTTGATCCTGTACCTCGATATTTCTGATACTCTGTTGCCGAACCCCGGCTCGTCCTTAGACTCTGCTTCTGCCTCCTGATCTTGTACCTCGATATTTCTGATACCCTGTTGCTGAACCCTGCCTGTACCTTGACTCCGCCTTTGCTTTACGATACTGTACGTTATCTGTCCGTGTGTGTACGACCTGGCTTGTCCGACCTCGAGAACCGACCTAACTGTTGGAGGCGGTTCCCCGTCCTGTCAGTGACACCTTCTCCAGAGTGTCACTTTCAGATCAGCCTTCCTACTGTCAGTCTGACTCCTCCCGTCTTGGAGAGCTCAGGTCTGCGGAAGGAATCTGTGCAGTACGCCTTGCTGCACTGAGGCTAGTCCTCTGTGTTACTGTTACACCAAACACTACACTCTACTCAGGTGAACAGAGGTTAGCTAGTATATCAGATTATCGGTGATACTGCAGATCACATATAATCTGGTATACATCTGTATTCCCCGTGATACTGCAGATCACCGGTAATCAGATCCTCTCTGTGCTCACCGATTGTTACAGAACGCCAGACCAAAAAACAGATGGAAACTCGCGCTGATCCTCTGACTGTGCTTGCCACTTCGGTGGACAGTATCCATCAAGCACTGGGCCAGCACAAAGCCTTAATCGATGCCCTATCAGGCTCAGTGCGAACCCTCCAGACGTCAGTTGATTCAGTGCGATCCCCTCCTAGTGACGATATTCGCATGCCTGTACCTGATAAATTTTCCGGCCACAAGTCTGACTTCCGGAATTTTAAGAGTAGAGTGTTATCGTACTTTGAGTTGAGACCCCGATCCTCGGGGACTGAGACCCAACGGGTCACCTTTATTAAAACTTTGCTGACTGGTGACTCCCAGTCATGGGCATACAACCTGCCTCCTACCGATACTGCTCTGACCTCGGTAGAGGAATTCTTTAAGGCCATGGCCGTAATTTACGACGACCCTGACCTTGCTGCGTCCTCTGAGCGGAAGCTCAAACTTTTGCGGCAAGGCAGAGGTTTGGTCGAGGATTATGCGGCAGAATTTTGTAGATGGTCAGTCACCGCCAGATTCGACAATTTTGCCCTGATGGATTACTTCCTATCCGGGTTGTCGGAGGAGGTTTCCGACCTAATGTTAACTGTACCCAAGCCTAAGACAGTCGATGAGGCCATATCATCAGCCATTCGAGTTGATCGTAGGCTTCGCCATCAGAGGCAGACTAGGGGTAGTCACCGTGTCAGGTTGACATCTTATGCGGCACCTTCTGCTACACCCCTAGTAGCACCATCTCCGCCTGTCTCACCCTCTCTGGCCTCGCCTCCGCCCGAACCAATGCAGATTGGTCGATCGAAACTGACCCAGGTGGAGCGAAGGCGGAGAGTGACGGAACAGTTGTGCCTGTACTGTGCTGCAGCAGGGCATAGGGTGCGAAACTGCCCTAACAGGTCGGGAAACGGGTCTGCCTTGGAGTAGTGGGGGGTGATACCCTGGGCACACAATCCTCACCCCTTAAAGAAAGAAAATTGCTTCTCCCTTGTACTGTCACATGGGATGATAAGTCTGTAGCCACTGAAGCTTTTATCGACTCCGGCTCAGCGGCTAATTTTATGAACTTCGAATTTGCTCAGGAGTTGGGTCTACCACTCACTCCCGTGAGACCCCCCATTCAGGTCACGGCAGTGGACGATTCCCCTTTGCAACGGAATCGTGCCCTGTCACAGGCTCCGCTGGTGAAGCTCACCATAGGGGTATTGCATGGTGAACAGTTACAATTTTTTGTGTTACACATGTCAACCTCCACCATTATCCTAGGCATGCCGTGGTTACAAATTCATTCTCCGCAGATAGACTGGGCCACAGGGCAGTTAACAGCATGGTCACCTCATTGTTTCCAGCAGTGTTTGGGGAGGCTGACATTAGGTCAAACCAGGGTACAGGTGGAAGGTGTACCGGAACAGTACTCGGATTATGCTGATGTGTTCTGTCCCAAGGCTGCGGATAAATTGCCCCCGAATCGCCCGTTTGACTGTCCTATTGACCTTCGTTCTGGTTGTATGCCTCCTCGAGGCCATTTGTATAATTTATCTGGCCCCGAAAAACTAGCCATGCAGGAGTATATCCGAGAGAACTTGGCCAAGGGCTTCATTCGTCCGTCCAGGTCACCCGCTGGGGCAGGTTTCTTTTTTGTTAAGAAGAAAGACGGGGGCTTACGGCCTTGTATCGATTATCGTGGCCTTAACAAAATCACAGTGAAGAATTGCTACCGGTTGCCACTTATAGACGATTTATTCACACAGGTCACGGAGGCTAGGATATTTTCAAAACTAGATTTATGGGGGACATACAATCTGGTGCGTATAAGAAAGGGCGACGAGTGGAAGTCGGCCTTCAATACCCCTGACGGGCATTACGAGTACAGGGTGATGCCCTTCGGGTTATGTAATGCCCTGGCCGTCTTCCAGGAACTCATCAATGAGGTTTTTAGGGAGGTGTTAGGGAAGTTCGTTTTAGTCTACCTAAACGACATTCTCATCTTTTCTAACAACCTCTCTGAACACAGAACCCATGTCAGGATTGTATTAGACAAACTGAGGCAGAATATGTTATACGCTAAACTCGAGAAGTGTATTTTTGAGGTTACGTCGGTTACCTTTCTGGGATATATAATCTCCACCTCAGGTCTGTCCATGGACCCTGCCAAGGTCTCCGCGGTCCTGGAGTGGCCGCAGCCGGTGGGGTTAAAGTCGTTACAACGGTTCTTGGGGTTTGCGAACTATTATAGAAGGTTTATAAAGGGGTACTCCACAGTAGTCGCACCCCTCACTAGCCTCACTAAAAAAGGGGCAGACACCACTCATTGGCCTCCCGAGGCCTTACAGGCATTTTCTACTTTAAAAGGGTTGTTCTGCTCAGCGCCCATACTGAGACACGTGGACACTTCCTTCCCGTTTATTGTTGAGGTAGACGCCTCGGAGGTCGGGGTGGGGGCTGTGCTGTCTCAGCGTTCTGGTCTCCAGGGTAGATTACACCCGTGTGCCTATTTTTCCCGGAGGTTCTCTCCGGCAGAGAGAAACTACGATATAGGCAACAGGGAGCTCCTAGCCTTCAAATTGGCCTTCGAAGAGTGGCGTCATTGGCTAGAGGGAGCTGAGCACACTATCACGGTCTATACCGACCACAAGAATCTGGAATACATCTAGGGGGCTAAAAGGTTAAGCCCTCGGCAGGCTCGATGGTCTCTATTTTTCTCGAGGTTTACATTCTTGATTACGTACACGCCAGGTAGTAAGAATACCAAGGCAGATGCACTCTCTAGGTGTTTCGAGCTGGAGACAGCACAGTCCTCTGTTCCCGAGACCATTGTCCCACGAAGAGTGGTGTTAGCCGCTACTGAGACTTGGGAGGACTGGAAGGAGACTTTGAGTCCTTTCCAGCAGGATATCCCGGAAGGGAAACCAGACGGGGTGTTGTTTATCCCGTTACCATTCCGTCTCCAGATCTTGGAGATGGTCCACTCTCATAAAAATGCGGGACATCCTGGGGCGTCTAGAACGCAAGATCTCGTGGCCAGATGTGCATGGTGGCCTTCGCTAGCAGCTGACTGCAAAGAGATTGTCAGGGAATGTGCGGTGTGCGCAAAAAGCAAGCCCTCCCGGCAGGCATCTGTAGGTACACTGCAGCCTTTGCCCACCTCGAGTGAACCATGGACCCACTTGTCCATGGATTTTGTGGGAGAGCTTCCTAGGTCTGAAGGCATGTCGGTCATCTGGGTGGTGGTCGACCGTTTCAGTAAAATGGCCCACTTCGTGCCCCTGAAGGGACTCCCCTCGGCCCAGGAACTGGCCGATTTATTTATCACCCATGTCTTCCGACTGCATGGCATTCCAGAAGACATAGTATCCGATCGGGGAGTCCAGTTTGTTTCAAAATTTTGGAGGGCATTCTGTCACCAAATGGCCATGAAACTGTCGTTTTCCTCGGGTTACCACCCACAGACAAATGGCCAGACGGAGAGGGTCAACCAATCGTTAGAGCAATTTCTGAGATGTTACGTTGCCGAGGCGCAGAGTGATTGGGTTAAATTTTTACCTTATGCAGAATTTGCCCACAACAACTTAAAGAGTTCTTCCTCAGGTTTCTGTCCATTTCAGATAGTAACCGGTAAACTACCTAAATTCTCTCCGTTGCCAATTGCGTCCACTCCATTTCCAGCCTTGGAGGCTTGGCAAAGATCATTTAAGGACATGTGGTGGACCATTAAGAATAATCTGGTAAAAGCATTTCAGAGTCAGAAAGGTCAGGCTGACAAAAAACGCTCGTTAGAGTGGAAATTTCAACCAGGAGATTTGGTTTGGGTGTCAACCCGTCACCTGACCTTGAGACAACCTTCTGACAAGCTTGGTCCCAGGTTTGTGGGTCCATTCCCGGTAGTCAGGAGGATCAACGATGTTACTTATACCATTGACCTTCCCACCAGCATGCGGGGGGTAAGGTCCTTCCACATGTCTCTTCTTAAACCAGCAGTCCAGGTGGGCCCCACTCCTCCTCCTCCTGTGTTAGTAGATGCCCAACCCGAATATGAAGTGGAAAAAATTTTAGATTCACGCACGGTACAAAACTCGGTACAGTACCTCGTACATTGGAAAGGGTACGGCATTGAGGAGAGGCAATGGGTACCGGGCTCCCGCATGCATGCAGACGAGTTAAGGAGGGAGTTTCATGCCTTACACCCCGAGAAACCTGGTAGGAGTTGACCGGAGTCCACTCCTCGGGGGGGGGGGTACTGTAAGGAAACGCGGAAAAGCCGCCGTCTCTCAAGGTGAGGCGGCTGTTTCCGCGTCCAGCATGGCGTCACAACGCGGAAAAAACGCTGCATGCCGCATAGGCAGTACAGCGGAATCCGCATTGGTAACGGCGGAATCCGCATTGGTAATGGCGGAATCCGCATCAGAGGCGGCTCCCGCACTCGAGACTTTGCTAAACAGTTCTGGTGTGGCTGGGACTCATAGTCCACCTGGATTCAGAGTTACACGCGCGTGCGCACAGAGGCAGAGTTTAAATAACAGTCAGAAGGGAGTCAGCTGACCAGCGGGGTCAGCTGACATTTTTCACTGCTCCCATTGGTCCAGCAATTAGGGAGGTCCTGGAAAGGTCCTTGTGTATATATACTGCTGGCTGTTCACTTGCTCTTTGTCTGGCGTTGCGATCACATACGTGGAAGCACCCAGATCCGTAGTCAGATCCGCAAGTGTGCCGGGACCAGCTGGAGCTGTAATCCTACACTTAGCTAGATTCTTTTGATAGCTAAAGTACTAGTTTGATTGTGATTATCTGTTATGACCTATTTGCCTGCCTGACTATCCTCCTGAAACTTTGATCCTGTACCTCGATATTTCTGATACTCTGTTGCCGAACCCCGACTCGTCCTTAGACTCTGCTTCTGCCTCCTGATCTTGTACCTCAATATTTCTGATACCCTGTTGCCGAACCCTGCCTGTACCTTGACTCCGCCTTTGCTTTACGCTACTGTACGTTATCTGTCCGTGTGTGTACGACCTGGCTTGTCCGACCTCGAGAACCGACCTAACTGTTGGAGGCGGTTCCCCGTCCTGTCAGTGACACCTTCTCCAGAGTGTCACTTTCAGATCAGCCTTCCTACTGTCAGTCTGACTCCTCCCATCTTGGAGAGCTCAGGTCTGCGGAAGGAATCTGTGCAGTACTCCTTGCTGCACTGAGGCTAATCCTCTGTGTTACTGTTACACCAAACACTACACTCTACTCAGGTGAACAGAGGTTAGCTAGTATATCGGATTATCGGTGATACTGCAGATCACATATAATCTGGTATACATCTGTATTCCCCGTGATACTGCAGATCACCGGTAATCAGATCCTCTCTGTGCTCACCGATCGTTACAAGACACCTCCAAAGAATTATGCAACAATTGTGTTTTGGGTTAAATATAGGTGGTATCAGTGGCCTGTGGCACCCTAGCCTGGCGGTGGGAGCTGCACAGGCAGCAGGAGCAGGGCAATGCAGCAGCAGCAGGTGTAACGTGTGCCAGGAGCATGCCGGATATGGCACGTGGCAATTGGCACTTAGCACGTGTCACTTGCCACGTGTCACGTGACACGCGCCAAGTGACACGTGCCAAGTGGCAGTCAGACAGCAGAGGAGAAGACACTAGTGCACACTAACTGTCACTGCTCACAGCACAGCAGTTCTGTAGAAAGCTAACACAGTAGTACTACGCTAACAATTACTAGCACTGACTGCAGTACTACAGTACTAACTACACAATAACACAGTAATCCTATCCCCTAATCCCTAACCTAACCTATATCTAAGGCTAATAGCTGGCGAGCAGGCCTGCAGCACACACTGACTGTCACACAAGTGACATCAAACTAATTAATGATTTAACAATAGTGTAGTGATAGTGAAGGGGTTAATCACTGAACAGCGTATCACTGTGTACAGCCCTTGCTAGGCCACCAGCACTGAAGCATGTCTCTCAGTGAGCAATCAGCAAGCTAAGACGATATGTCTCATCATGGCAGCCCTCCTTATATACAGGGGGGCTGGCCAGTGTTCCTTTCTGTGATTGGGTGCCAGGGTTTAGGCTGGGAGCCCACTGATTGGCTCAATGAGATTAGGTGTGGCTGGCCAGGGTTCCCCTCTATGATTGGTTGCTAGGGCTTCTGCTAGGAGCCCTCTGATTGGCTCCAGGACGTCATCTCCTTAGTTACAGTATTTCAGATCCCGATATCCGCAATATCAGCGGATATCCGCGCTATGCGCCCAAATATCCCCAATAGCTATCTGAATCAGAATCGAATAGCGGTAAAAAGTTCGGATATCCGGATGAGCCTCCCTGGTCTCTAATACTTTTAGGCTAGGAGCACGCTAGGCAGAGCAGAAAACCATGTGTTTTTTACATTTTGTGTTTCTACGGTTTTGCGTGCGTTTATGTATGCAACTGCATTTTTCATGCATTTTTAGTGCATATCCCTCCTTCAGTGGAGTAAAATACAGCATCATATTTAATAAGAAACACATCAAAAATGCATGTAAAAAGCAGTTCTCTGCGTCTCCACTGAAATAACTTATGTGCTTTTTCCATGCATTTGTAAAATGAAGATATATGCATTTATTAGTGTCGTCCATAAACTTTCATTGTGGGCAAAAAAAAAAAAAGCATGGGTGTTATGATCACTTCTGCAGCATGTACTGCTGGCTGCAGTTGTACTGTAGCCAAGCAGTTTTTGATTTCTTTACATGCATTAGCTCACATAGTTTTGCTTGCACTCACACAGAGGGCTGGTGCACACCGAGCGGGTTTTCAGGCGTTTTTGCAGCCGCTTGCGGTTGGGGTGGGTCACACCAGAGCAGGAGGCGTTTTGCTTAAACGCATACTCCCGGGCTGAGGCATTTTTTAGATTGCGGAGGTGTTTCTGCCTCCAATGTAAATTATAGGAAATACGCAAACCGCTCTGAAACCCGCCAGTTCAGAGAAGTTTTGCAGTCGTTTTTGTTACAGAAGCTGTTCAGTAACAGCTTTACTGTAACAATATATGAATTCTGCTACACAAAAACTGCTACCCAAAACCGCAAAATGCTAGCTGAAACGCTTCAGAAAAATAAGAAAAAGCGTTTCAAAATCTGCTAGCATTTTGCGGATCTGCTAGCGGGTTTTGGTGTGCCCCAGGCCTAAGTGTTGATTCCATCTGCAATGGCTCTGCAGTTCATGGCAGTTTAGGATGCTCTTGTGAAATAAAACAAATATTGTCTGTTGCAGTGGAGCTGCAATCCCTTTCATGCAGGTTGCATAGTTTTGTCTGCCTTTTCCTGCTGCCAGCTTGTGACTGATTATCATTCACCTGTGTGGGAATCTGCATGTCTGCTCCCATTGGATGACCTCAGTATAAAGAGCTGCTTCCTGTAGTGCTCCACGGGCTATCATAGTTTCAGTCTTAGCCTGTTACTCTGGGCCCCTGTTCCTGGTTCTCGTGTTATCCCGTGTGGACTGCACTGACTCCTGCGTAGGAGTCAGTGAGTCCTTCTAGTCCTATTCTTGTTTATCAGTATTTGTTACTTTGCTAGTCTTGCATCATATATTGGTTCATTGCCAATATATACGCATACTAGCGTGTTTGTTATTTTCCTTGTATTCATGTTATGTTAATACAGCAGCGTCGCTGATATATACGTACTCGAACTGTTGAAATCCTGTGTTCAGTCAGTCAGTTTTAGCGCGTTTCGGTAGTGTAACGATTGGTGTCAACACGCAGAGAGAATCCGATTATTGGTGATCTGCAGAATCACCAGTAATGCAGATATTCACCAGATTATGAATGATCTGCAGAATCACTAATAATCCAGGTATGTCTAACCTCTGGACACCTGAGATATGAGTGTATGGTGTAACAGAAGCACTTTGAGTGAGAACCACCAGAGGAACTGGAGGTAGGAAGAAGAAGGGAATTCACCCCAGACTGTGGGTAAATCCCTATAGGCCAAAGGCTCCCTAGGAGAGGGGCCTAGGCTTGGTTGCAGGATGCCCTGCTGCTAAGATGAACAGACTAGCCCTTTACTGGATGTGAGATACATGCTCTCTACACCCTAGTGGCGGGCCAAGGCAATACAGGTACACAGTGCTAGTCTTGGGTGTGAGGTCCATAGTCACAACACCCTGGAACTAGTCTATCTCATAACATAGAATTGATACAGTATCCTAGACTTGGGTGTGAGGTCCGTAGTCACAACACCCCAGAACTATTCTATAGCATAACATAGAATTGACACAGTATCCTAGGCTTGGGTGTGAGGTCCATAGTCACAACACCCCAGAACTAGTCTTTAGCATAACATAGCATTGACACAGTTTCCTAGGCTTGGGTGTGAGGTCCGTAGTCTCAACACCCTGGAACTAGTCTATAGCATAACATAATATAACATTGCAAACGAGAGTATTTTAGCTCAGTGTGAATTCCCAGGTCCTTCCTGGTTCTAACACACTGTAGGATCTGACTGAGGTCTGTGTGCTAACACATAAAGCATTTGCAACGGCAGACAACGTGAGACTGAGGGACGAGTGGTTATATAGTGCAGCGCTGCCCAGTCCCTTTCAGCCAATCCGCATACATTCTGGGATCAGCTGACCAAGGGAGTCAGCTGATCCCTCTCTGCTTCCCATAAAGCTTCTGTCTCTCCGCGCGCGCGCATGTATTCCTCAGCCTATGTGCACAGGAAGGCTGTACCAGATCAGACACATGTCGCCGCACGTAAACCGCCGGACTGGACGCGGAAGTAGCCGCCACGCCATCAGAGCACGCGGCGGCTATTCCGCAATCCTTCACAGTACCTCCCCCCCGAGGAGTGGACTCCGGACACTTCCCACCAGGCTTCCCAGGATGTAAGTCATGGAACTCTTTCCTCAATTCCTCTGCGTGCATGCGGCATTCTGGTACCGAAGTTCTGTCCTTCACACCATAACCTTTCCAGTGTACCAAATATTGCACAGAATTTTGCACCAGCCGGGAGTCCAGAATCTTCTCAACCTCATACTCGAGTTGATCATCAATTAATACAGGGGGGGGCAGTGGAATCCACCTGTACTGCCGGCTTGAGCAATGACACGTGAAATGATCTTACACCACGCATACTGGTAGGAAGATCAACGGCATAAGTGACAGCATTAATTCTTTTGGTGACTGGAAACGGCCCAACACACCTAGGCCCTAATTTGGGTGACAGTTGTTTCAATGCCAGATGTCGCGTAGACACCCAGACCAAATCTCCTGGTGAAAAGTCCCATTCAGCAAAGCGTCTCTCGTCAGCCTGCTTTTTCTGAGACTTGAAAGCCTTCCCCAAATTTGTTTTCACCAGAGCCCAAATTTGTTTTAACGCCACCTGCCAACCCTTTAATGCTGGGAATGGAGTAGATGCCACTGGCAAAGGAGCAAACTTAGGGTACCTTCCCAACACTACCTGAAAAGGGGAAAACCCGGAGGAAGAACTTTTCAGGTTATTGTGTGCAAACTCCGCGAAAGGTAAAAATTTTACCCAGTCGGTTTGTGCATCAGCCACATAGCATCTGAGAAACTGTTCCATGGATAGGTTGACCCTCTCGGTCTGGCCATTTGTCTGCGGGTGGTAGCCTGATGAAAATGAAAGATCCATGCCCATAGAATGACAAAATGCCCTCCAGAACTTAGAAACGAATTGGACTCCCCTATCTGACACTACATTCTCCGGAATGCCATGCAGCCGGAAAATGTGCTGGATGAAGAGGTTAGCCAGCTCTTAGGCAGAGGGGAGTGCTTTCAGAGGAATAAAATGGGCCAGTAGAATCTGTCTACTACCACCCAGATGACAGTCATGCCTTCAGATCTGGGGAGTTCACCCACAAAATCCATGGCCAGATGGGTCCACGGTTCACTTGGAACCAGAGGCGTATCTAGGCAGAATAGCGCCCATGGCAAACACTGAGATTGCGCCCCCCCCCCCCAAGTAGTCACATGCCTCCACATAATTAATCAAGTAGTCACTGCCCCCAATTAAATTTTTAATTAGTAGTTTTTATGAAGTAGTTACACAGCTCCAGATACAATAATTCAGTAACCAGGTGCCTCACAATAAGCATTACAGTCAGGGGCATGAAGATCACATAATTAGGTAGCCAAGTGCGGCAGGAGTTAGATTGTAAGCTTCTCTTGCACGCAAGCCCGATCCCCTACCCAAACAAGCTATGCCTGCACCCCTGTAACAGAATTAGCAAATGCATTGCAGATGACAGATGATTCTGATGATAAATCACAACTAAATGATAGCCCTATGATAGTAAATTAGATGTGACAACAGAGTCTAAGGCCCCGTTCACATTACAAACGCGGATGGCCGTGTGTTCGGAACGCAATGAGTCCGAACACACGCCACCCGCGTTTGTATGCGTTGCATGGCTGATCCCATTCGCTGAAAGTGACAGCCGCGCGTTTTAGGGAAAAATGCGTGCAGCATGCATTCTCGGAGAGCACTGGTCCGGAACGCATGCAGTGTGAACATCAGACAGTGCACTCTATGTACTGTCTGATGTTGCGCGTGTCTGCCTCCTGCACACGTTTCCAAAACGCGGCTGGAAACGCGTGCAGTGTGAACGGGGCCTCACAGCATCTAATTCTGGATATTCTGCTACTGTAACATCATCACTTCACTAATGCCAAGCATTGCTGCGTACATAGAGTCCCAGAAATCAGCCTCCTGTGATGTAAAGGAAACCAGCCTATATTGAGCAGAATCGTGAACTGTGAATAATAAAACGTGATTCTGTAATATTATACATTGTTATTCTACCACCAACATTGTGGATAGAATCACACAAGCAAATTACAAAGATAGCAAGAGGCCCTGTAGTGACATATAGCAGAATGCAGTAATGAGGTCCTGTAGTGACATATAGCAGAATGCAGAATAGAGGCCCTGTAGTGACATATAGCAGAATGCAGTAAAGAGGCCCTGCAGTGACATATAGCAGAATGCAGTAAAGAGGCCCTGCAGTAAAATATAGCAAAATGCAGTAAAGAGGCTGTGTAGTGACATATAGCAGAATGCAGTAAAGAGGCTGTGTAGTGACATATAGCAGAATGCAGTAAAGAGACCCTGTAGTGACATATAGCAGAATGCAGTAAAGAGGCTGTGTAGTGACATACAGCAGAATGCAGTAAAGAGACCCTGTAGTGACATATAGTAGAATGCAGTAAAGAGGCCCTGTAGTGACATATAGCAGAATGCAGTAAACAGGCACTGTAGTGACATATAGCAGAATGCAGTAAAGAGGCCCTGTAGTGACATATAGCAGAATGCAGTAGAGAGACCCTGTAGTGACATATAGCAGAATGCAATAAAGAGGCCCTGTAGTGACATATAGCAGAATGCAGTAAAAAGTCCCTGTAGTGACATATAGCAGAATGCAGTAAAGAGGCCCTGTAGTGACATATAGCAGAATGCAGTAAAGAGGCCCTGTAGTGACATATAGCAGAATGCAGTAAAGAGGCCCTGTAGTGACATATAGCAGAATGCAGTAAAGAGGCCCTGTAGTGACATATAGCAGAATGCAGTAAAGAGGCCCTGTAGTGACATATAGCAGAATGCAGTAAAGAGGCTGTGTAGTGACATATAGCAGAATGCCAGTAAAGAGGCCCTGTAGTGACATATAGCAGAATGCAGAATAGAGGCCCTGTAGTGACATATAGCAGAATGCAGAATAGAGGCCCTGTAGTGACATATAGCAGAATGCAGTAAAAAGTCCCTGTAGTGACATATAGCAGAATGCAGTAATGAGGCCCTGTAGTGACATATAGCAGAATGCAGTAAAGAGGCCCTGTAGTGACATATAGCAGACAGTAAAGAGGCCCTGTAGTGACATATAGCAGGATGCAGTAAAGAGGCCCTGTAGTGACATATAGCAGAATGCAGTAAAGAGGCCCTGTAGTGACATATAGCAGAATGCAGTAAAGAGGCCCTGCAGTGACATATAGCAGAATGCCAGTAAAGAGGCCCTGTAGTGACATATAGCAGAATGCAGTAAAGAGGCCCTGTAGTGACATATAGCAGAATGCAGTAAAGAGGGTGTGTAGTGACATATAGCAGAATGCCAGTAAAGAGGCTGTGTAGTGACATAGCAGAATGCCAGTAAAGAGGCCCTGTAGTGACATAAAGTATAATGCAGTAAAGAGGCCCTATAGTGACATATAGCAGAATGCAGTAAAGAGGCCCTGTGGTGACATACAGCAGAGTGCGGTAAGGGCTCCTCTTGCACAATCCCAGCTCCTCTTGCACAACCCCCGCCTCCCCCCCCCAATCCACCCCTCTACATACATTATGAATGGCTTCCGGAAGGCAGAATGAGAACAATTTGGGGTTGCCTGGGATCACTGAGACTTGGAAGAGGGATGAAGTGCTCACCTCTAGATGTTCGCCACCTCCGCATCTTGTGCCTCCCTCCTATGCTCGATGCCTCCGGTCTCCGGCGCCCCCGCCCGATGGCCCTCTGTCCCTGCTGTTAGTTTAGCGGCAAGAAGCGAGATAGAGAGGGCGCACACTTCCCGCCTGGTGCGCTTCAAATGCAGGAAGTGGTTGATGACGTCACTTCCGCACGTGATGCGATGGGTGGATAGCGTGCGCCCTCTCTGTCTCGCTTCTTGCCGCTAAAGTCTGACAGCAGGGACAGAGAGCCGGCGGGCGGGGGCGCAGGAGACCGGAGGCATCGAGCATAGGAGGGAGGGAGGCAGGCACAAGATGCGGAGGTGGCTAATAGCAAGCATGTCTCCCATGGAAAGGGGGGGGGGGGGGCGCGGGGGACCGGAGGCATAGTGGAAGGAGCGGCAAAGATGCTGAGGTGGCGGGTAGCATGGGGGCAGGCATGGCGCCCATGGTGTGCTGGCGCCCATAGCACTAGCCATGCCTGCACCCCTCTAGATCCGCCACTGCTTGGAACCGGCAAAGGCTGCAAAGTTCCCACCAGAGCCTGTCGGGAAGGTTTGCTCCTAGCACACACAGCACACTCTCTCACAAACTCCTTACAATCTGTGGCCAACGATGGCCACCATGCACACCTGGCAAGGAGATCCTGTGTCCTGGTGGCCCCTGGATGACCAGCATTCTTATGGGAGCGGAACAGCTGTAAGAGCTGTAAGCGGAAGGGCAGGGGCACAAACCACACTCCCTCGGGCTTTCCTTCTGGGACATCCTGCTGATATGGGGCCAGGGTGGCAGCCCAATCCCTCCAGGTTTCTGTGGCTGCCAAAACCACCCTCCGAAGCAGAATAGTCTCGGGTGCCGAGGGCTGGGTTGTCTCGGGCTCGAAACACCTGGACAAGGCGTCAGCCTTAACGTTTTTACTACCAGGAGTGAACGTAATTACAAAAGTGAATCTGGAAAGAACAGTGACCACCGGGCCTGTCGGGGACTGAGTCTCTTAGCATTCTCTATGTACTCCAAGTTTTTATGATCTGTGTAAACTGTAATAACATGTTCTGCTCCCTCTAACCAATGTCGCCATTCCTCAAAGGCTAACTTGATGGCCAGGAGTTCTCGGTTGCCTATATCGTAGTTTTTTTCCACTGGAGAAAACCTACGGGAGAAGTAGGCGCATGGATGAAGCTTACTCTGCAAACCAGAACGTTGAGACAGCACAGCCCCCACCTCAGTGGCATCAACCTCTACTAGGAACGGGAAGGTGACATCGACGTGTCTCAGAATCAATCTGAGGGGCGTGAAGTCGCAACCATGGCAGACCAAGGATAATGGTGGAAGTTGCCATTCGTAACACAAAAAACTGCAGACTCTCTCTATGTAAAACCCCTATGGAGACCCCCAACTCCGGAGTCTGAGACAGAGGGTATTTTCTCTGCAGAGGAGAGTCATGCGCCGCAGTAACTAACACCTTATGACTTAATGGGACAATAGGAATTCCCAGTTTTCTAGCAAAATCATAGTCAATAAAATTGGCGGCCGAGCCAGAGTCGAGAAGGGCCTCAGTAGAAACGGTCTGGTCCTCCCATGAAATGGTGCATGGGAGGAGCAATCGATCGTCTTTGAGAAGTAAATTCTGCGTGCCTAGGGTGTTACCTCTGACCACTCCTAGGCGGCAGCGTTTCACGACTTTTTGGGACAGTTCTGTGCTTTATGACCCTCCTCTGCACAGTACAAGCAGAGTTGTTCAGCTTTTCTAACAGTCTGCTCGACACGGAACAATTTTGAACGTCCAATCTGCATGGGTTCAGGGGGAGGTGACGTAGGTGGAGAGGAAGCGTAGGAAACATATCACACACTACTCCTGCCCCGACTTTGTCTCTGGTACCATAGGCGACGGTCCACTCTGATCGCTAGAGAAATGGCTTCATCAATAGTTTTTGGCTCAGGATATCCCAACATCAGATTAGACACTGCATCTGATAATCCTGACAAGAGACAATCCAATAATGCAAATGAGCCCCATCTAGCTGACACCGCCCACTTCCTGAACTCAGCTGCATAAGTCTCTACCGAATCCTTGCCTTGCCGCAACATCTTGAGCTTCCGCTCAGCGGTCGAGGGAAAGTCCGGATCATCGTAAATTATAGCCATAGCTTTGAAAAATTTCTCCACAGAGGTCAGGGCCCCATCACCTGGTTGAAGGCCATATGCCCAGGTCTGGGAGTCCCCAGTCAACAGTGTCTTAATAAAGATAATTCTCTGTGCGACAGTACCTGAAGCATTAGGTCTCACTCTCAACTCAAAGTAAGATAACACTCGATTTTTAAAGTTTTGAAAGTCAGATCTATGACCAGAAAACTTCTCGGGCACAGGCATACGTAAGTCTGTAACAAGAGGGGATCGCACTGCGTTAACAGTCGTCTGAAGGGCTTGTATAGACCCAGACAAGGCATTGATCTGGGTCTGATGACTATCCAGCACGCTGATGCAATTCTCCACCGAGGTGGTGAGTGCATGCAGACGATGTCAAGTGTGTCCATATTGTTTTGGTCTGTCGTTCTGTAACGATTGGTGTCAACACGCAGAGAGAATCTGATTATTGGTGATCTACAGAATCACCAGTAATGCAGATATACACCAGATTATGAATGATCTGCAGAATCACTAATAATCCAGGTATGTCTAACCTCTGGACACCTGAGATATGAGTGTATGGTGTAACAGTAGCACTTTGAGTGAGAACCACCAGAGGAACTGGAGGTAGGAAGAAGGGAATTCACCCCAGACTGTGGGTGAATCCCTATAGGCCAAAGGCTCCCTAGGAGAGGGGCCTAGGCTTGGTTGCAGGATGCCCTGCTGCTAAGATGAACAGACTTGCCCTTTACTGGATGTGAGATCCGTGCTCTCTACACCCTAGTGGCGGGCCAAGGTAATACAGGTACACAGTGCTAGTCTTGGGTGTGAGGTCCGTAGTCACAACACCCTGGAACTAGTCTATAGCATAACATAGCCTTGACACAGGTTCCTAGGCTTGGGTGTGAGATCCGTAGTCACAACACCCTGGAACTAGTCTATAGCATAACATAACATTGCATACGAAAGTATTCTAGCTCAGTGTGAATTCCCAGGTCCTTCCTGGTTCTAACACACTGTAGGATCTGACTGAGGTCTGTGTGCTAACACATAAAGCATTCGTAACGGCAGACAACGTGAGACTGAGGGACGAGTGGTTATATAGTACAGCGCTGATCAGCGCCGCCCAGTCCCTTCCAGCCAATCTGCATACATCCTGGGATCAGCTGACCAAGGGAGTCAGCTGATCCCTCTCTGCTTCCCATAAAGCTTCTGTCTCTCCGCACGCGTGTGTATTCCTCAGCCTATGTACACAGGAAGGCTGTACCAGATCAGACACATGTCGCCGCGCGTAATCCGCCGGACTGGACGCGGAAGTAGCAGCCACGCCATCAGAGCACGTGGCGGCTATTCCGCAATCCTTCACAGGTAGGTTGCGCATATCGTGATCACCCGTGCTTAGCTAGCTCAGTCCTGTCTTTGCGAAGTAGGCCATCGCTGCGTTCGCGATTGGCTACCTTGTTTTAGTCTGTCCTGCTTATGGGCGCTTGCTGTCACTGAGGCAGTGACTAGTTTAGCAAGCGTTCATTCTGTCTACCTGTCCTGATCTTTCTGAGTTCTGGTTAATACGCTCAGCGCTACTTGCACTGAGCCACTATTAAGTACTGTTTGTGGTTGCTTGGATCTACGCCTGCTCTGTGCGCCACATCTCCTACTGGAGTCAGTCCTCTCCTGCACTAGTGCGTTCGCACTATAACTGGGGATATCCTTGTGCTTGCGTTTATCTCCTTCATGTCAGGATATGCATTACGTGCTGTGGAGAGTATACCACCGAGCGTGACAATGGGCTTTCCACAAGGCTACCAATTCTGCCTACTGTGATGCTAGCCTGAGGCCGTGTTCACACTGGGACATTCTGCTATATTCCTTGTATAACAGGAAAGTAACAGAACGGAATGGTAGTACTGCACGTTACGGCCACAAAGCGTTGCATACAGTCAAATAAAAGTATGCTACACTGAACCTGTTAACCTGCATGCACTGAGTTACCATACCGCAACCCTACTACCACACTTAACAGCGCATATTTGTTGCATTGCAGCACAGTAAGCCCCATTACAAAGCAGCTGCTACACCACAACACACCACTGTACATGTGGCCTGAGCCATAGACCTTGAACAAGCATGCAGATCAGGTGCTCTAACTGAAGTCTGACTGCATCAGCTTCTTGAGTCAGGTGTGTGATTCAGATACCACTGCAGCCATAGAGATCAGCAGCAGGACAGCCAGGCAACTGGTATTGCTTAAAAGGAAATAAATGTGGAAGCCTCGCTTTAGATTCCCTTTAAAGGGAGTCTATAGAATATCTCTGTAGACAGACAGACAGACAGACAGACAGACAGACAGACAGACAGACAGACAGACAGACAGACAGACAGACAGACAGACAGACAGACAGATATATATATACATACCTTATATACTCGCATACAAGCCGAATTTTTGACCCCCAAAAAGGGGGTCAAAAGTTGGGGGGGGGGGGGGGGGGTCGGCTTGTATGCGAGTCTTCCCTGGTGGTCTAGTGGTGGGTGGTCCGCGCCCCGCTCCGCCCGCGGCCGCCACTGCTATTACCTGCTTAGGCAGCGGCCGCTTCCTAATCCGCGTTCCTCTTCTGAAACTTTTCAGCGTGTATCACAGCAGCGCGCCCGGCGCTGCTGCTGTGACGATGCAGGGGCAGGAAAGAGCGGTTCCCTTGGTAACGGCGATACAGATTGCCGCTATAGGGAGCCGCGCTCTTTCCTGCACTCTGCATCGTCACAGCAGCAGCGCCGGGCGCGCTGCTGTGATACACGCTGGAAATTCAGAAGAGGAACGCGGATTAGGAAGCGGCCGCTGCCTAAGCAGGTAATAGCAGTGGCGGCCGCAGGGGGAGGGGGGAGCGGGGGCACTACCTACCTATGCTGGGCACTATACTGGCTAAACTGGGCACTAAACTAGCCAAACTGGGCACTAAACTAGCTAAACTGGGCACTATACTGGCTAAACTGGGCACTATACTGGCTAAACTGGGCACTATACTGGCTAAACTGGGCACTACACTGGCTTAACTGGGCACTATACTAGCCATACTGGGGCACTATACTAGCTAAACTGGGCACTATACTAGCTAAACTGGGCACTATACTGGCTAAACTGGGCACTTTACTAGCCATACTGGGGCACTATACTAGCTAAACTGGGCACTATACTGGGTAAACTGGGCACTATACTAGCTAAACTGGGCACTATACTGGCTAAACTGGGCACTATACTGGCTAAACTGGGCACTATACTAGCTAAACTGAGGCACTACCTACCCATACTGGGCGCTATACTGGGCACTATACTGGCTATACTGGGCACTTTACTAGCTATACTGGGCACTATACTAGCTATACTGTACACTACCTACCTATACTGGGCACTATACTAGCTATACTGGGACACACTGGGGGGCTGCACCAATCCAGAATTTCCTACCCCCGGCTTATATGGGGGGGTCAATCATGTTTCCCTGTTTTTTCAGGGAAAAGTTGGGGGGTCGGCTTATATGCGGGTTGGCTTATATGCGAGTATATACGGTATACATACATATACATACATACATACATAGACTCCCTTTAAAGTATCTATCGATCTATCGACCTATCGATCTATATACACATACATACAGTGGTGTGAAAAACTTAAATGTTTCTGCTCATCAAAAAAACGTTAACTATTAGTCAAAGATAACATAATTGAACACAAAATGCAGTTTTAAATGATGGTTTTTATTATTTAGTGAGAAAAAAAACCTCAAAATCTACCAGGCCCTGTGTGAAAAAGTGATTGCCCCCCTTGTTAAAAAATAACTTAAATGGGGTTTATCACACCTGAGTTCAATTTCTGTAGTCACCCCCAGGCCTGATTACTGCCACACCTGTTTCAATCAAGAAATCACTTAAATAGGAGCTATCTGACACAGAGAAGTAGACCAAAAGCACCTCAAAAGCTAGACATGCCAAGATCCAAAGAAATTCAGGAACAAATGAGAACAAAAGTACTGTAATTGAGATCTATCAGTCTGGTAAAGGTTATAAAGCCATTTCTAAAGCTTTGGGACGCCAGCGAACCACAGTGAGAGCCATTATCCACAAATGGCAAAAACATGGAACAGTGATGAAACTTCCCAGGAGTGGCCGGCCGACCAAAATTACCCCAAGAGCGCAGAGAAAACTCATCCGAGAGGCCACAAAAGACCCCAGGACAACATCTAAAGAACTGCAGGCCTCACTTGCCTCAATTAAGGTCAGTGTTCACGACTCCACCATAAGAAAGAGACTGGGCAAAAACGGCCTGCATGGCAGATATCCAAGGCGCAAACCACTTTTAAGCAAAAAGAACATTAAGGCTCGTCTCAATTTTGCTAAAAACCATCTCAATGATTGCCAAGACTTTTGGGAAAATACCTTGTGGACCGAGGAGACAAAAGTTTAACTTTTTGGAAGGTGCGTGTCCCGTTACATCTGGCGTAGAAGTAACACAGCATTTCAACAAAAGAACATCATACCAACAGTAAAATATGGTGGTGGTAGTGTGATGATTTGGGGTTGTTTTGTTGCTTCAGGACCTGGAAGGCTTGCTGTGATAGATGGAACCATGAATTCTACGGTCTACCAAAAAATCCTGAAGGAGAATGTCCGGCCATCTGTTCGTCAACTCAAGCTGAAGCGATCTTGGGTGCTGCAGCAGGACAATGACCCAAAACACGCCAGCAAATCCACCTCTGAATGGCTGAAGAAAAACAAAATGAAGACTTTGGAGTGGCCTAGTCAAAGTCCTGACCTGAATCCTATTAAGATGTTGTTGCATGACCTTAAAAAGGCGGTTCATGCTAGAAAACCCTCAAATAAAGCTGAATTACAACAATTCTGCAAAGATGAGTGGGCCAAAATTCTTCCAGAGCGCTGTAAAAGACACATTGCAAGTTATCGCAAACGCTTGATTGCAGTTATTGCTGCTAAGGGTGGCCCAACCAGTTATTAGGTTCAGAGGGTAATTTCTTTTTCACACAGGGCCGTGTAGGTTTGGTGGTTTTTTTTCTCACTGAATAATAAAAACCATCATTTAAAACTGCATTTTGTGTTCAATTATGTTATCTCTGACTAATAGTTAACGGTTTTTGATGAGCAGAAACATTTAAGTGTGACAAACATGCAAAAGAATAAGAAATCAGGAAGGGGGCAAATAGTTTTTCACACCACTGTACATACATATATACACACACACACACACACACACACACACACACACACACACACACACACACACACACACACACACACACACACACACACACACACACACACACACACACACACACACACACACACACACACACACACACACACACACACACACACACACACACACACACACACACACACACACACACACACACACACACACACACACACACACACACACACACACACACCTACCTAAGGAGAAAGTCTTATAGAGCATTCCCATTCCTCTCCTCTGCCCATCTGCTTCAGATTCACTTCAATGCATAGCATCAACCAACATATGGACAATACTCCAATTAACACCAACCTTGTCAATCACATGGAAATCTACATCAACCCAAAGAGAGGCACTCATACTCAGGCGACCTAATATGGCTCAAGGCAAAAACTATAATTTTGAGTAAAGAAATATAACCCCATAACTTTTAAACTCTCATCTAGATCATCTGCCCCGGACAATGTAAAGCAGGGGCCAAGGATGATTTTATTAGTTTTATTATTGAATGCCACCAACAAGGTACATCATCTTTAAAACATTTTATTCATGGTTTTTATTTCTGTTTTTAAAATGTATTTTTTTTTTACATCTTGTTATTACATTTATTTTCTTTTATTACAAAGAAACAAGACATTTTGTTTATTTTTACTAGCAATGTGAACAGAGGTGGTACATCGCATGTTTAAGCATAAAAAATCCTTCAAATTGTAATACCAAATAAGACACAGAGGTGGAGCACACACTGAAATGGTGGCAATTTTCTCATAAAAAAGATTGATTAAAACATTGTTTGATGAAGAGAAAAAGTTTCACTCAATTAACTGACTGATTTGATTGTACTATTTATTCAGTTATTTTGTGGTACAGTTGGATAGTACTGTGTATGGCCAGAGTTCACATTCTGATTTTGGCTCCCCTCCCTGTCACAGTCTGTAGGTTTCTGTGCAGTGTGAGTACTCATAACATTGACTACAATAGTCATCTCCACTGCTTAGGCAGGTAACACTTGCAGGGCCATTTTCCCCATCAATTTCCGGGTCTCTATTGGCTTTTACATTTGCGATTTCTGCTAAAGTTTTGCCGCTATTGGTCTCTTTTATTCTGCGTTTCTGGCAGAATATACTGTATGCAAATGTGCACATCGTGCAGGGAAAAGCAGAAAGATGCGCGATTTAAAAAATGCATGGAAAATCGCAAACTCAAAACACGATGAACATTTTCCAGAGCAAGACTAATGACTTCAATAGCCTGTGGAATGGTGTGCGTTTTGCCGTCCGGGCACATGCACAATCGCATCTAGTGTGTTCCCTGCCTTAGAGATAAATATTATAGGGCCGGACTTCCCAACCCTGTCCTCAAGACCCACCCACAGTCCATGTTTTGCAGGAAATAGCACATATTCACAAGTGAGGTAATTAGTGTCTCAGAGCTGATTAAATTTTTTTGTGTATTTCCACAAAACATGCACTGCTGGTGGTACTTGAGGACAGGGTTGGGGAACACTGTTCTAAGGTACAAGAGGAAGCTTCACTTTAACTGGTTGAAAAGCTTCACTTTAACTGGTTGAAAAGTCACATGGGCAGAACTTCAGTGGCCCGGGCCACCAGCAGAAGCATCATGGTAGAACCCCCACCCCGCACCATGGCCAGATTCCCCTTCCTTGTAAAGTTCAGTTATATTTACCTAGTCCACTCTGAATCTGGTCTACGCTTCCTCTGTGCTGTATGCTGCCCCCAGAGGCTCATGATGACATGACATGCATCAGAAGTCAGAGGATCTCGGCATAAAGCATGCAGATGCCAGGAGGAAGAGCAGACCAGATGCAGCGTGTACTTGGTGCTCACTGAACTTGTACTGTTTTATTTACCAAGTACAGGGAGAGGGAAAAGGAGCACATTGTGCTTGCGTGGCTGAGGGACAGGAGCATGACTGAGGAGCATGCCGGGGGCGCATGCCCAATGAAGGGCTGAATTGCCAGGGTCCAGAGATAAAAGGGGAGATTGTGAGGCACAAGTGGCCTCAAGGGGGCTTAAGGAAACCCCAGGTAAGTATGGAATGTGAGACGCTTCTCATCTCAGGGTCTCTTTAAGCGAGAAGCACCAATCCCCTTCCTTTAGTACCCGTGTGAACCAGCCTTTAATGTGAAAATGCTAAACAAATATTAACGGTTTTCAACAGCACTTTAGTTCATTAGGGGTGGAGCTAGGATTCAGTGGGGCCCCAGCTGGAGCAGCAGTAACAGCTGGCTATTGGCTTCACTGATGAGGTGATCTGGATTAGGAAGTGCCGTGCAGATTGCCAGAGAGGCATAGGGGTGTCCTATACCCCGGATGTGCATTCGGCTCCATCTAGCTGCCCGATCCAGTGAGTCAGGTATCAAAGGGGGGAGCTTATGATTAAATGAGTCCCTTCGTACCTGCTTAAAGTAATTTATGAGGGCTTGACACTCTACATACTTTACTCACTTTGGTCTTATGGTCTTCCCTTTATCTCTTAATTCAGAAGTATTGAATCAGGATGATACCAATTACCCTGGACTTGTCCGCACAACAGGAATGTTTGGTGCATCATGTATTAGATTATCTGAAATGAGGTGTGATCTGCATCTCTAAGGATCTGTATAAGTAATCTTCATGTAAACCAGCCATTTTCTTCAGACTGAAGTCCCTCAGAGTGGGGATGGAAGAACTGGGATTTTAAAATCTCCACTCATTCTTCAGGTATCTGTTCCTAGCAAAATAAATAAGTGACAAAAGTAAATGGTGTTGTAACAGACAACCAAGCCTTTTATAAAGAAATATTCCACATATGGTTGCAAAATATATATAAGGGCCCTCCAAACAGGTACTGTAGCTAAGATAGAGGGACAGCTTGCTCGAGAACAAGGTTAGGTGAAAATGACTGATTTTTAACCACTTCACAACTGAGGGGTTTTACCCCTTGAGCACCAGAGCAATTTTCACCTTTCAGCGCTCCTTCCATTCATCTATAACTTTATTATTACTTATCGCAATGAAATGAACTAGATCTTGTTTTTTTCACCACCAATTAGGCTCTCTTTAGGTGGGACATTATGCCAATAATTAATTTTATTCTCAATGTGTTTTAATTGGAAAATGGAAAAATAATGATTTTTTTCCCCACATTTTTTTCCTATTTTCGGTTATCATAGTTTTTAAATAATGCATGCTACTGTAATTAAAACCCATGAAATGTATTTGCCCATTTGTCCCAGTTATTACACCATTTAAATTATTTCCCTATCACAATGTTTGGCGCCAATATTTTATTTGGAAATAAAGGTGCATCCCTAATTACAAGCCCATCGTTTATAAAGTAACAGTGTTATACCCTCTTGACAAATATTTAAAGAGTTCCCTAAGGTAACTATGTAAGTATTTTTTTAATTATAATTTTTTTTTTATTACAAAAAAAATTTGGGAAGTGTGGAAGGTAATGAGTTAATTTATAATGTAAAACTATGTATTTGTATATGAAAAATGCTTTTGGGTGAAGTTTTACTATTTGGCCACAAGATGGCCACAGTAACTTTTTGTTAATGCGTCCTGTAAGCGTTGGAAGTACGCTTACCGGAAGTACAATGAGGCTGGGAAACTTTTTTTTCACAATGATCGCGCTGCTTCTCATAGAAGCAGCCGATCATTGCTGGGGGACTTTTTCCCGTTCATCGATTTCCGAGCGAGCATCCGGCGTCGTGCACAAGCGCGCGGGAGCATGGACAGGGGTGGTAGCAGTGGGGGGTGCATGTATCTACGCTCCTGGTGGGGAAAGGAGGTCAAAAGGAGCGTAGATACACGCACCTGTGGTGGTAAAGTGGTTAATATCCAAATTAAGTAGTGGATTATTGGTAATTTTTTCAAATATTTCACTAGCAGCTTTCTCTGGCCTTCAAATTACTACAGCACTCTTTTTTTAATGTATGCAAAAAAAAAATCCCGTGTTTTCCCTTGTTGCTATTCTCCAGTCAAGTCTGCCATTAGTTTCAGAAGAAAAAGAACACTGACATGTTTGTGATGGGTATATTCCAGTGCTTAATAAGGCTGTTGTGGTTGAAAGGACCCGATTGCCAGTTTCTTAGGGATGGTCGGAAATGGCAATTTCCGATTCTAGGGAAAATCGGATTACTGAAAATCGAACAAAAAGAGGGAGGGACTGACCCACGCCATTTACGGCTTGTTACCGAACAATTGCCTGATCAGCAATACTCCTCCGAGCCCCCAGCGCGCACCACAAGCTAAGCCTGCCCCTTCCGGGGTCAGAGCGAATAGGAGATTTCCTCCAATCACGTCACGGTTCCGAAATCCCGTGACGTCATCCAATCTCGCATGCTTTCCACCGGGGGTATCAACAAGCCGGGTTCTGTGTCTCACGCTGGTCTGTTTCCATAGCAACGCAACGCAGCCGGCTGAGTCTTCCCGTCCTCCTGCAATAAACAAAGGGGAAGAAAGAGAGAACAAAAAAGAATATATTTAAAACTTCGAACATCAATCAAAATTACAAAATAGAATTTAAAACCAAACATAGAGGTCTAAGTCTGCAGTTAGAATCTTCAGGAGCATTAAAACTTCCTAATATAATAAAATTGTTGTGAACACTCTTATAGCAGCCTATTTCAATAAAGTGCATGATTCTACTCTACTATAACACACTAACAACCAGGGATAGGTTCACACATCTAGTAGGTGGTAACCAGGGGACAAGCCATCACAGCAACCTGATAGAAATTAAGGGGGCACTCCGTCTTAGCATTAGCTAGATAGTATAGATCAAACTAACGGAACAGGAACGAAAGTACCATAGACCATAATTCATTGTATTTTAGTGGCGGTCCAGGAAGCAATGAAGCTCATTTCGCTCATTGAGTCCCATGCCTCCACATGCCTCTGTAATGGAAATGAATTATGCCTCTTCCCTCCGTAGCAGTTTTTCCCCGTCTCAACCCCTATGTGGTATATCCACCCACCTTAAACCACAAAAGCGCAGACAATCTGCATTGCCAGCATGTTCATCCCTAACATGGGAAATCAACCTGGTGGCTCCTTTTCCTGTCACAATTGAGTGGAAGTGCTCCTGAAACAGAGTACACATCTGTCTCGTTGTCTCACCAATGTAGTAACCCAGCCGGCTGCGTTACGCTGCTATGGAAACAGACCAGCGTGAGACGCAGAACCTGGCTTGTTGATACCCCCCGGTGGAAAGTAGGTGAGATTGGATGACGTCACGGGATTCCGGAACAGTGACGCGATTGGAGGAAATCTCCAATTCGCTCTGACCCCGGAAGGGGCGGGCTTAGCTTGCGGTGCACGCTGGGGGCTCGGAGAAGTATTGCCGATCAGGCAATTGTTTGGTAACAAGCTGGAAACGGCGTAGGTGAGTCCCTCCCTCTTTTTGTTCAATTATCTGCATTACTGTTATGTATATATGTATGTTGTCACAATACATTAGTTGGTCTCTGAGGAAGCAAGCATCTTAGCTTGCGATACGGCTGTTAGACTTTTTGCCTGATTTATGGGGTCTGTCACTGGATGGGATGGAATAAATTAGCATTTGCAACTCAGCTGGCGCCCGGTTTCTTTCTACTTTTTGCTATGCAAGGGAGAAAGCAGCTGAAGATGCTGCACCTGAAGGAGGAACAGTAGAAGGAGGGTGGCTTTTCTTTTGTGTGCTACTTTTGCTCAGGTGCTCTTCCCATTGCAGTTTGTGCCTTTTCTGCATGTGCCTTCATAAGGCAGTTGTCCCTACGTGGGTGTTGGCCTTTCCACGGCTCAATTTTTGGAGGCAGAGAGAACAGATGGCATTGCTCTGATCTGAGGAAAACACATAAAAAATTTTCCTAACTGCTGAGCCCCCCCCCCCCCCCTGGGGTGATGGCACTATGGTGGCATCAGCAGCTGATGTTGAAGGGCATGTTTGCTGGCTGTCCATAGGTGGCAATGCATGGCGCTGGACACTGCCACCAGCTGTTTCTGATTACAAGCTCCCCCTGTTTCTTTCAGGAACTCGTCTCCTCCTACTCCTCTCTGACTCCCCCTCTGAACAGGCCCCTTGGTCATCTTGTCTCTTAGGATCCCATGTGGCATCCGTATCATCATCATCATAATCATCCTGCCCAGCTTCACTTGCCTCAGACACCTAATAAACTGCACCAACAGTAGGTACTTCCTCCTCCTCACACCTTACGTCCATAGTGTCACCTAACTCAGACATATGAGGTGGTGTAACTTGATTACCGGCTTCATCTTGTTGTAACAATAATGGTTGTGCATCAGTGATTCCTCCACCAAATAACTCCTGCGAAGTGTCAAATGCAGTGGATGTGGTGCTTGTAGTAGTACTGGTGGCTGCGGAAGATGAGGGGTTCTGTGTTAAATAGTCAACCACGTCCTGACTAGAGATAGCCCAAACTGTTCGCCGGCGAACTTCGGTGGTTCACGTTCGCGGTGAACCACAAAAAGTTTGTGTTCGCATTTTTCCCATAGACTTTAATGCCCGCCGAATTTACAGGTTAATAGCAAAGTCCCCTTACATAGTAAAAACACCAAATGTGCAGGTATGTAGAGGAGGGCAGTGACTACAAGAGGGAAAAAAAATTCAAAAATACCTTATTGTTTGAGAAAATCGATTTAAAAAAATTATTTTTAAGTGCGGAGTGTGGGAAATCTGAAAAAAAAAATATGAGATATGGTCCCCCCTACCGAGCTGTCTGTAACCCCATGTCCCCCATGCAGGCTGGGATAGCCAAAATGCAGACACCGGCCGCGTGGGGCTTCGCACCCTGAGCTATACCAGCCCGCATGGTCCATGGTATGGGGGGGCTCCGGGGGAGAGGGGTGGCTAAGCCTTCCCCTCTCCCCTGAGCCCTTGTCCAATCCATGCACAAGGGACTCTTCCCCACCTTCGGTGCCCCAGAAGGAGGTGGAGGCGATGACTCCCTGGGGGGGGGGGGGTTCATGGTGGCATCTGGAAGTCCCCTTTAAAAAGGGGACCCCAGATGCCCACCCTTCTCTGAGGAGAAATGAGTATAGGGGTACAAAGTGGCCCTTACACATATCCACAAAGAATTAAATGAAATAAAAACACAACCACAAAAATAAAAATCCTTTAATGTTCTTAATTAACCAAAAATACTTACGTGTACCTAAAAAAAAAAAAATTCCCACGCCAATATCCTCGGTAAATGATCCCACGAATACAGTATCCTCTTATCTTGCGATCTTAAATTAAGTTGAAGATCTCCACCGCCCCCCACATAGCAGAGAATGCATCCTTTGGGATGCATAGCTGCCAGCTCCCGCTGTCTCTCCCCACCTGCCTTCCCCTGTCACCCTCACCTAGGCTGGCACCTGGTGCACCGGGTGCCAGCCTAGGTGAGGGTAAAAGGTGAAGGCAGGTGGGGAGAGACAGCGGGAGCCGGCAGCTATACGTCCTGCACAGGATGCATTCTAAGCTATACTAACGGTTCATGAATGATCCGGTTCTTTTTAATGAATTGGCGCTTTTCTTTGAAACTTTAAAATCGATTTTCTGAAAAAGTATAAGGTCTTTTTGAAGAAAAAAAAAAAAATGTTCCGCTTGTTCCCACTGTTCTGAACACTCCCAGCAATTTTGGTGTTTCTAGCTTTTAAAGGGGCTTTGCTATTAACCGCTAAATTTGGCGGATGTTTAATTTTCCCACGGTCAGAAGTAGAATTTTAAAATCAAATTTTTGTCAAAAACTATAAGGTCTTTTTGAATTTTCTCTTTTCCTTCTTGTAGTCACTGAAAAAAACTTAGGTGTTAGACCCTTTGAAGCATCTTTTCCATCACTTTTCTGGCCAGCATAAATGTTTCTAGTTTTCAAAGTTCACCTCCCCATTGAAATTATTGCGGTTCGCAAAAGTTCGTGCGAACCGAACTTTTGCGGAAGCTTGCGTTCACATACCGAAAAACGGAGGTTCGGGCTATCTCTAGTCCTGACAATTTTGGGAGTTGATGGGACGTGCCTTCTTCTGAGCACTGTACTTTGGTCCAGGGCCACACAAAATCACATCAGCACAACCTAGCACAGAGCTGCCGGGTGACCTTCCTCTGGGTCTGCCTCTACCTGTTTTGTCCATATCGGGGGGGGGGGGGGGAATGAAGTGAAAGGTACGCTCTGACTTGACTAATACAATGTGCAGTCACACAGGTGTAATTAACAGGTATGCACAGAGTGGTATATCACACTGCGTGCACTCACGTAAGTAGTTGGGTGCGCTGAACACAACAGGTAGGTATATGCAGTGATGGTATTACAAATGTGCACCACACACACACACACACACACACACACACACACACACACACACACACACACACACACACACACGTACCATGAACATGTACAGTGACTGGTTGTATTAAATATCACACTGCGTGCGCTCACGTTGGTAGGTGGGTGCACTGAAGTGAACAACAAGTAGGTATATGCAGTGATGGGTATTATAATGTGCACCTGGCACAGTAGTAATTATACCACCAAGGGGCCAAAGGCCAGCTGCGACTGACTGACAGGGCTGTATATAATGCAAGTGGGCCACAAAAAAAAAAAAAAAAAAAAAAAAAAAAAAATCACAAGAACATGATTAGCTCTCAAAAGAGCTGTTGAGGGGTGCTTTTTTTAGCAATAAGAATCAGAAAGGAGAAAGCTAACAAGCCTACAAGAGCCTAACTAAGCTTTCCCTATAGGTCTCTGCACAGCAGCTCTCCCTTCTCTAATTACTGCAGGCACACAAGTTAGTGAAAAGCCTGACGCTGCCTGCCTTTTATAAGGGGGGGGGGGGCTCCAGGAGGGAGTGTAGCCCGATTGGCTACAATGTACCTGCTGACTGATGTAGAGGGTCAAAGTTGACCCTAATAATGCACTATGCGGGCGAATTGAACTTCAAGAAAAGTGTAACGATTGGTGTCAGCAAGAAAAGATTTTCTGATTATTGGTGATCTGCAGTATCACCAATAATACAGATACTATACCCGATTATGTGGTGATCTGCAGAATCACCAATAATGCTAGTATAGCGAGACACAGGACAACCAGATGTAAAGATAGGTGTTTGGTGCAACAGTAATACAGATAGAGATACCAACTCCCCCAGAGAAGCTGGTAGAGGGAGATATCTATAGAACACAGGGGTCAGCACTCCAGCAAGCTGGAGATGCAGATGAACTAGTAATCAGTTCACCCGAGGAGCGGGTGGTGCACAGTAAGACGACGTATACTGATCACCCGTGGAGCGGGTGATTCAGACTGTACTGCAGCAGGTGATCACCTGAGGGGCAGGAGATAAAGACTGTACTGCAGCTCCTAATCACCTGAGGAGCAGGTGATCAGGACAGTACCGTAGTTACTAGTCACCTGAGGAGCAGGTGATTAAGACTGTATTGCAGCTACTGGTCACCTGAGGAGCAGGTGATAAGGACTGTACTGCAGCTACTGGTCACCTGAGGAGCAGGTGATTAAGACTGTACAGAGAATCCCTCACCAGGGACAAGGCTCACTGGTGAGGGCAGGAGAGTCAGACAAGCATATTCGTCAACAAACTGACAGATACGGTACAAAGACAGAAGGCTTAAATCAGAGTAGTGTTCAGGCTGAGTCGGCAACAGGATCAGATAGGCAGAAGCACAGAATCAGTAAGCATAAGAGTAGTCAAGGCTAGCAGAAGGTCATAACAAATAATACAATTCAATTAGTACTTTAGCTGTCAACAGAATCTGACTAAGTGTGGATCCCCAGCTCCTGCTGGTTCTAGCACACTTTGGGATCTGGCTAAGGTCTGAGTGCTAACACGTAGCATTTGCAACAACAGACGAGGAGCTACTGACAGGCAGGTCCTATATATACACTGAGAGTGCCCCACAGCGCCGCCCCAGTCACTCAGCCAATCAGGAGCACTGCTGGAGTCAGCTGACCAGCCGATCAGCTGACTCCCCTTCTATTCGCATAAAGGTCCTGTCACCTGGTGCGCAGCCCTCAGTCTATGTGCAACTGAAGGACCAGGCAAAACTCTACGGAGACAGCCACCATGCCGCTCACTGCTGCAGCGGCATCTCCGCTATCTATTACAGTACCCCCCCCCCCCCCCCCGAGGAGTGGACCCCGGACACTTCTTGCATGGCTTTTCAAGGTGTAACTCATGAAACTCTTTCTTTAGATCCTCGGCATGCATGCGGCAATCCGGAACCCAAGTTCTCTCCTCCAGGCCATACCCTTTCCAATGGACCAGGTACTGTACAGAATTCTGCACTAATCGAGAATCTAAAATCTTCTCGATCTCATACCTCATGCTGGCAGGGAGATCAATCACATATGTCACGTCATTAATCTTTCTGGACACAGGATATGGGCCTACAAATCTGGGTCCTAACTTAGGTGATGGTTGCTTTAATGCCAGATGCCGAGTAGACACCTACACCATGTCTCCTGGGGAAAACTTCCACTCAACAGACTGCCTTTTATCTGTAACGATCGGTGTAACAGAGAGGATCTGATTACCAGTGATCTGCAGTATCACTGGGAATACAGATATATACCAGATTATTGATGATCTGCAGTATCACCGATAATCCGATATACTAGCTAACCTCTGGACACCTGAGTGGAGTAAGAGTGTTTGGTGCAACAGTAAACTTTGAGGACAAAGCGAGAGTGACACTTAGGAGTAGGTGTCACTACCAGAGCTGGGAACCGCCTCTAACAGTAAGGTCGGTTCTCGAGGTCGGACAAGCCAGGTCGTTATCACACAGACAGATAAAGTACAGATTCAGGAGGCAGATGCGGAGTCACTAACAAGCAGGGTTCGGCAACAGGGTATCAGATTTATCGAGGTACAGAATCAGGAGGAAGATGCAGAGTCTAAGGGTGAGCCGGGGTTTGGCAACAGGGTATCAGAATAGCAAGGTACAGGATCAGAGTTCAGAAGAATAGTCAGGCAAGCAGAAGGTCATAACAGATAATCACAATCAAACTAGTACTTTAAACTATCAACAGAATCTAGCTAAGTGTAGGATTACAGCTCCAGCTGGTCCCGGCACACTTTAGGATCTGACTCAGGTCTGAGTGCTACCATAGTGATCGCAACGCCAGACAACCAGCAACTGAACAGCCAGCAGTATATATACACAGACACTCTCCAGCACCTCCCTTAAGTGCTGGACCAATGAGAGGGAACAGAATTGTCAGCTGACCAGCTTGCTCAGCTGACCCTTTTCTGGCTGCCATATAAGATCTGCCTCTCCATACGCACGCGCGTCATTCTGAACCTTGGTGGACTATCAGTCCCAGCCACACCAGCACTGTCTTGAAATGTATGCGCCGAATTGGATGCGGGGCCCGCCGCACTGCTTTCCGAGCAGGCGGCGGTTTCCCCGCGTTCCCCCATGCTGTCAGTACCCTTGTCTCGCGCTGAATCCGCCGCATCCAACGCAGACTCCGCCGCTCTGCCTATGCGGCATGCAGCGGTTTCTCCGCGTTGCGCTGCCATGTCAGATGCGGAAACAGCCGCCTTACTCTGAGTGTTTGCGGCTGTTTTTCAGCGTTTCCTCACATTATCCACCTTTTTTTTCTGCGTCTGGAAGGCTTTTCCCAGATTCCTTTTTACAAGCATCCAAATTTCCTTCAATGCCCTTTGCCAATCCTCTAGAGCCGGAAAAGGGGAAGATGCCACTGGTATTGGAGAGAATTTGGGAGATATCCCCGAAACCACCTGGAAAGGAGAAAAACCTGAAGAGGAACTCTTCAGATTATTATGTGCAAATTCAGCAAATGGCAGGAACTTTACCCAATCTGACTGCGCATCTGCCACATAACACCTGAGAAATTGCTCCAAGGACTGGTTAACTCTTTTGGTCTGTCCATTAGTCTGTGGGTGGTAGCCTGATGAAAATGATAGGCCCATTCCGAGCTGGTGGCAAAAGGCTCTCCAGAATTTAGACAAACTGGACTCCCCTATCTGACACCACATTCTCCGGAATGCCATGCAGCCGGAAAATGTGCTGGATGAAGAGATCAGCCAATTCCTGGGCCGAGGGGTGTCCCTTCAGGAGGGACAAAATGAGCCATTTTACGGAAACTATCAACTACCCCCTCACACCTGGGGAGTTCTCCTACAAAGTCCATGGACAAGTGGGTCCATGGTTCATTTGGCACCGGTAAAGGTTGTTGCGTACCTACTGGTGCTTAACGAGAGGGTTTATTTCTGGCACACACAGTATATCGTCCAGATACACTAGCACAAATGTTCCCAGAACTTCCCTAAAGACTTAATTGATCAACTCCTGGAAGATGGCAGGAGCATTACACAACCCGAAGGGCATGACCAGATTCTCGTAGTGCCCATCGGGCGTGTTGAATGCCTTCTTCCATTCATCACCATCCCTAATGCGTACCAGGTTGTATGCTCCTCGTAGGTCTAGCTTAGAGAAGATACTGGCATTAGTCACCTGAGCAAATAGTCAATCAAAGGCAGTGGATAGCGATTTTTCACTGTGATCTTATTTAAACCCCGATAGTCAATACAAGGTCGAAGCCCACCGTCCTTTTTCTGTACAAAAAAAGAACCCAGCCCCTGCTGGTGACCGGGAAGGACAGATAAAGCCCTTGGCCAAATTTTATTGAATGTATTCCTGCATAGCCAGCTTCTCTGGCCCAGACAGATTATAGAGATGGCCTCTAGGGGGCATACAAATCTTAACTCTATGGGACAGTCGAAGCTCCGGTGTGGCGGGAGTTTCTCTGCTGATTTAGGACAAAACACATCAGAAAATTCTGTGTACTGCACTGGCACCCCTTTCACCTGAACCTTGGTGGCGTAAACCGCAACTTTCTCCAAACAATAATGATAATGGGCTGACCAGCTCTGTAGCTGACCTGAAGCCCAGTCGATCTGAGGGGAGTGTAGTTGCAACCAAGGCATACTGAGGATTATGGTGGAGGTTGCCATTTGCAGGACAAAGAACTGTAGTTTCTCTTTATGTAGAGCCCCTTTATTACACAATAAGGGGGTCTGGGAGAGAGGCTGTCTACACTGTAACGGAGAGTCATCTACCGCTGTGATCAAAATCTGACGGTCTAAAGGAAGTAAGGGAATCCCCAATCTTTTGACAAAGTCATAATCTATAAAATTAGCTGCAGAGCCTGAGTCCACAAATGCTTCTGTGGCCGTGGCCCGACCCTCCCAGGTAATGGAGCAAGGGAGGAGTAAGCGGTTATTATCTAGAGGTAAACATGGCTCGCCTAGGGTATTACCTCTTTTTAGTTCAATTCTGGACAATGTGACCCTCCTCAGCACAGTATAGACAGAGTCTTTCTGACCTTCTGAGATTCTTCTCCACTTGTGTTAACCTAGACTGACCGAGCTGCATCGGTTCATCCTGAGGTGACGAGGGTGGAGAAGAGGCATAGGAAACAGATCTTACAGCATTTCTGCCACGGGTTTGTTTTTGATAGCGAAGGCGGCGATCAACCCGCACCGCCAATGAAATTGCTTCATCTAGAGATTTAGGCTCAGGATAACCTAACATTAAATCAGAAACTGCATCGGATAGTCCTGACAAGAAACAATCTAATAAAGCATACGTTCCACATCTAGCTGATACATCCCACCTCCTAAATTCTGCGGCATAAACCTCCACTGGATTACGACCCTGCCTGAGAGTCTTTAGTTTCCTCTCAGCCGTGATAGCAATATCTGGATCATCGTATATAACGGCTATGGCCTTAAAAAACTCCTGAACTGAGGATAATGCTTTATGCCCTGTGTGAAGACTATATGCCCATGTTTGTGAATCTCCTGACAAAAGGGTCTTTAAAAAGGTTACCCTCTGGTTCTCAGATCCTGACAGATTGGGTCTCAACTCAAAATAGGATAGCACTAGTGTTGGGCGAACACCTGGATGTTCGGGTCCATTCTGCCGAACATGGGCCGGATGTTCGGCATGTTCGGCCCGAACCCCGAACTCAATGGAAGTCAATGGGACCCCCGAACATGCCGCTTTTGGGGGCCCTATGGGGTCGCAAGCATAAGGGGGGAGCATGCCCCGATCGCGGGGGGGGGGGGGGTCAGAAATTCCCCCCACCCCCTCCGCTAGCGCTCCCGCCTCTGCCTGCTTCCCCATAAAAAAAGTTTGCGGAAAGTTAATAGTACCTGGTGGCTGGCTGGCTAGCTGGCAGTGGTGAGATGAGTGAGGAGGAGTCCGACTAGGAGACGCGTTGAGGCCGGGCAGCGGGCGGTTCAGCTGTAGTACCCTTGTGGTACTTCCGCCCTTTCTCTGACCTCACGTCCTCTACGTGATGACACATATGAGGGTACGCGTGACGCATAGGGCAAAGGGCGGAAGTACCACAAGGGTACTACCGCTGAACCGCCCGCTGCCCGGCCTCAACGCGTCTCCTAGTCACTGCCAGCCAGCCACCAGGTACTATTAACTTTCCGCAAACTTTTTTTATGGGGAAGCGGGCAGAGGGGGGAGCGCTAGCGGAGGGGGTGGGGGAATTTCCGCCCCCCCCACGATCGGGGCATGCTCCCCCCTTATGCCTGCGACCCCATAGGGGGGCCGTATTCGGGCGAACAGGGCCCTGTTCGGCCGAACAGGGGCCCTGTTCGGGGGGTATTGAGTAGTTCGGGCGAACCCGAACTAAAAGGCCGAACACCATCAGGTGTTCGGTCGAACTCGAACAGCACCCGAACAGGGTGATGTTCTGCAGAACCCGAACAATGGCGAACACTGTTCGCCCAACACTAGATAGCACACGGTTTCTAAAACTCTGAAACTCAGATCTATGCCCAGAAAACTTTTCGGGTACGGACATACGAAGGTCCGTGACTGAAGGGGGACGCACTGTATCAATAGTCGCTTGAAGTACCTGTACTGTCCCAGACAGTTGAGTGATCTGAGTCTGTTGGGTATTGATCACCCCGGTAAGACTGTTTACCGCGGTGGTCAGGACTTCAACCTTACAATGCAGTGCGTCGATAATGTTTGGTCTGCTGTTCTGTAACGATTGGGGTCAGCAAGAAAAGATTTTCTGATTATTGGTGATCTGCAGTATCACCAATAATACAGATACTATACCTGATTATGTGGTGATCTGCAGAATCACCAATAATGCTAGTATAGCGAGACACAGGACAACCAGATGTAAAGATAGGTGTTTGGTGCAACAGTAATACAGATAGAGATACCAACTCCCCCAGAGAAGCTGGTAGAGGGAGATATCTATAGAACACAGGGATCAGCACTCCAGCAACCTGGAGATGCAGATGAACTAGTAATCAGTTCACCCGAGGAGCGGGTGGTGCACAGTAAGACAACGTATATTGATCACCCGTGGAGTGGGTGATTCAGACTGTACTGCAGCAGGTGATCACCTGAGGGGAAGGAGATCAAAACTGTACTGCAGCTCCTAATCACCTGAGGAGCAGGTGAGGAGGACAGTACCATAGTTACTAGTCACCTGAGGAGCAGGTGATAAGGACTGTACTGCAGCTACTGGTCACCTGAGGAGCAGGTGATTAAGACTGTACAGAGAATCCCTCACCAGGGACAAGGGTCACTGGTGAGGGCAGGAGAGTTAGACAAGCATATTTGGCAACAAACGGACAGATATGGTACAAAGACAGAAGGCTTAAATCAGAGTAGTGTTCAGGCTGAGTCGGCAACAGGATCAGATAGGCAGAAGCACAGAATCAGTAAGCAGAAGAGTAGTCAAGGCTAGCAGAAGGTCATAACAAATACAATTCAATTAGTACTTTAGCTGTCAACAGAATCTGACTAAGTGTGGATCCCCAGCTCCTGCTGGTTCTAGCACACTTTGGGATCTGGCTAAGGTCTGAGTGCTAACACGTAGCATTTGCCAACAGCAGACGAGGAGCTACTGAAAGGCAGGTCCTATATATACACTGAGAGCGCCCCACAGCGCCGCCCCAGTCACTCAGCCAATCAAGAGCACTGCTGGAGTCAGCTGACCGGCCGATCAGCTGACTCCCCTTGTATTCGCATAAAGGTCCTGTCGCCTGGCGCATGCGTGCGTAGCCCTCAGTCTATGTGCAACTGAAGGACCAGGCAAAACTCCACCATGTAACTGCGCGGCGAAGGCCGCCGGCTGAGACGTGGAGACAGCCGCCATGCCGCTCACCAATGCGGCGGCATCTCTGCTATTACAAAAAGTTTGCGGTTCTCCGCGATTGTGAACCACAGAAGTTTACCGGGAACCGTTCGGGCCATCTCTATTTCTAAATGTTATCAAGATCCAGTGGCTACCGTGCAAAGTATTATTAAAAAGATGTCCCGCACTGTAGAAAATCTCAGGACGTGGTTGAAAGCCAAAAGTGACACCTGTGCTGTCCAGGAAGACAGTGAGAGAGGTGAAAAACAATCCAAGGATCACCACTAGTGTTGGGCGAACAGTGTTCACCACTGTTCGGGTTCGCCCGGATTTTGGCCTGTTCGGGTTCGGTTCGGCACCCACCGAACACCTCATGGTGTTCGGGAGGGTGCTCGGCCACGCTGCCCGAACCCAAACAGGCCTTCTTTGTTCGGCCGAACACAGTCGTGTCCGGCCGAACAAAAGCCCCCTATAGGGTCCCAGCATAAATGGAGAGCATGCCCCGAGCGCGGGGGGGGGGGGGGGGGGGGGGGGAGATCGTAGGCGCTAGTATCATCTTGTACCTCCGCCCTCTCTCTGACGCACTTCCTGTTTACATTTGTAAGTCACGTCAAGATAGAGCAGAAGTACCGCGATGACGCGTACGAGGGTACGTGTCATCATGTAGATGACGCGTACCCTCGTATGCGTCATCGCGGTACTTCTGCTCTCTCTTGATGCGACTTACAAATGTAAACAGGAAGTGCGTCAGAGAGAGGGTGGAAGTACCAGATGGTGCTAGCGCCTACGATCTCCGGCTGCCCGCTTCCTGCCCTCCTCCTGCCAGGTACTTTGGGGGGGCTTCTATTTCAATTTATAGGGACCAGCAGAAAAGAGCTTAGCGGGGAGGGGTGGGGGGCATTTCCGCCCCCCCACGCTCGGGGCATGCTCTCCCTTTATGCTGGGACCCTATAGGGGGCCCCAAAGGGAGATATTCGGGGGGCCCATTAACCTGCATTGGGTTCGGAGTTCGGCCCGAACATGCCGAATAACGGGGGCATGTTCGGCCGAACCACCCCGAACTTCTGGATGTTGGCCCAACACTAATCACTACCAAAGCCATCCTGGTGAATCTGGGCACTTCTGGTGGCAATGTCTCAAGGCAGACAATCCAACGGACACTGCACACTGCTGGGTTCCACAGATTAAGACCAGGACACCACTTCTCCAGATAAGGCACACAAAAGCTCACTTGACCTTTGCAAATGCTCATCTGGACAAAGAAGAAGACTTCTGGTCTTCTGTGTTATGGTCAGACGAAACAAAAATTCAAATGTTTGGTCACATTGATGCCTCCTTCATTTGGCGTAACAAAAGAGAATCCTTCGACCCTAAGAACACCATACCCACTGTCAAACATGGTGGTGGGAACCTAATGTTTTGGGGTTTTATTTCAGCCAATGGACCAGGGAACCTAATCATGTAAATGTCACCATGAAAAAAAAAAAAAAAAAAAAAAAAAACAATACATGAGAATTCTCAATGACAACATCAGGCAGTCTGCATAGAAACTTGGCCTTGGGCACCAGTGGACATTTCAGCATGGCAATGACAAAACACAGCAAAAGTGGTGAAGAGATGGTTAGCAGACAACATTAACGTTTTGAAGTGGCCCAGCCACAGTCTTGACTTGAATCTAATTGAAAATCTGTGGAGGGTGATGGCAAGAAGACCCTCCAACTTGAATGATTTGGAGCTTATTGCTAAAGATGAATGAGCAAAAATACCCGTGGAGACATGCAAAAAGCTGATCTGCAATTATAGGAAGCGTTTGATCGCTACAATAGCAAATGGAGGTTTTTCTATTGATTATTGAGAAGGGTATGAATAATTTTGGACTGGACACTTTTTACTCAAATGTAAATAAAAGCTGAGATTCTACCCCCCCCCCCCCCCCCCCCACACACACACACACTAATGCCCCTTGTACATTATCTTATCCTTTGGGAGACACATTTCCCATCAAAAAATTACTTTCTGGTTGTATAAAAGTAACTTTAAGTCAAAATTTGTCAGAGATATGAATTATGGGCAGCACTGTAAATAGCATCATCCTGATTCATATATTGTTTTTACTGATGGCTGACATGGTACAGTACTCTACAGTCTATATCAGTGTCACCGACCTTCAGAGAGCAAACCCAGGCCAGGGTTTGTCTGACTTCCCTTAGATATGATGAGGAGGAATTTGAAGGCCAGGTGGAAAAAATCAGGAGAGGAGGATTTATCCTGTATAATTTCCAGCAGTAACGCCAACATCCACCCTGCAAGACAAAGCAGGACTGCTATCACTGCACTGAGCCAGGAGAGAGATGAGAGCTCTGGAGACTCCTAGTGGTAAAACATGAGTGATGCACCGAATCAGCACACTGCTATGCAGGGCTTCGGACAAAACTCCCAACTCCGATTTCTTTATCCACAGCACCTCCAACCTCCTCCAATTACACATACATACAGGAAATAAATGGTAAATATACATTTCCTACCATACAAGGCGTGTCATCCCTGCCAGTGTGAATACTCCAGATAATATACAATCCTCACAAATGAAAGGCTATAGATGCGTCAGTGGTTAATGAGATGCAAATAAAACTGATTATGCAGAATTATGCAAATGTATGCCATTTAAATGAACTAACCAGAATGTTGCATAATTCTAGATCTATGAATTATTTGCATCTTATTGGCTATTCAGTAACCTTATAACAAAGGGCAGAGTTTATATGTTCTCCCCGTGTCTATATGGGTTTCCTCCGGGCACTCCAGTTTCCTCCCACATCCCAAAAACATACAGACTATGATACATACACTACACAATATAGACATGGGGCTATGGTAGGCATTCAATTGTGAGCCCCTCTGAGGGACAGTTAAATAGGAATTGTAGTGAAAATTACAATAAAATTGCTTATTGTGAGTTTCTCAAACCTGTCCTTGTGACTTCCCAAAAGTGCATGGTTTGCAGGCAACCTCACTTATGCAAAGGTGGGGTAATTAGTGTCACAGCTACATGGAATCCACCTAGCTGAGACACTAACTACCCCACCTGTGCATAAGTGAGGTTGCCTGCAAACCATGCACCGCTGGGGAGTCACGAGGACAGGTTTGAGAAACATTGGTGTACAATAGTATTTACAGATTATTTAGTCAGTGTTTGCTCATTGTAAAATCTTTCCTCTGCCTGATTAACATTCTGAGATGTATCACTGGTGGTGACGTGTTTAGTTCTGCCAGGTGATCTGTGCGGAATGTTCATTACTGAGAGTTCTATGCACAGAGTGAAATACTGCTTGCTTGACAGTTGGAGAAAGCCGTTATTTCCCACAATGCAATGAGGTTCTCAGAGAGCAAATGGTCAGGACCACGATCATGACATTACACTGTGGGAGGCGTTCACCACAATATCAGCCATACAGACTCCCCTGATGATCTATTAGAGAAAAGGTAAAGATTTCTCATGGGAAAGGGGGGTATCAGCTACTGACTGGAATGGAGTTTATTCCTTGGTTAACATTACTCTTTAAGTGACAAGACAATATACTGAGTACAGCTCTGCATAAAAGGTGTCGACGCTATATAAATACTAAATAGTAATAATAAAAACTTTATAACTGGATGGGTTTACTTTTGATTACATACAAATTATAATAGGCATCAGAGTCAGAAATTGGTTCGAAATTTAAACACCATTATCCTGATCTGAACCCATGACTGATCTGAACCCATGACTGATGCCAGGACCTTGATCTGAACCCATGACCGATGCCATGACCTTGATCTGAACCCATGACCGACGCCATGACCTTGATCTGAACCCATGACTCAGTAGCCATGATCCTGATCTGAACCCATGACTCTGGAGCCACACCCCTGATCTGAACCAATGACTCTGGAGCCACACCCCTGATCTGAACCCATGACTCGATGTCATGACTGATCTGAGCCACTGACTGGAGTCCTGACCCTGCTCTGACACCATGAACCTGATCTGAAGCAATGACTCTGTAGCCATAACCCTGATCTGAACCTATCACTTTGAAGCCATGATCCTGATACAGCAGCCCTGACAGGTTCACAAAGTAATCCATTTACAAAGTGATGTGTCAACTGGCTTCACACTTATTAACATTAGCAACATTTCTCTGCGGCCTGGAGGTGCCTTGCTGGCCCAGACTCTCTTGTCTATGGTTATGAAAATAGCTTACCTAGATGTGGATCCAGAAGGTGAGGCTGCTCCTGATAATTGTCCATAATAACTACAATGAAAGAAGAGAGGATGGTGAGACTCAGACAAGGGACATACAGGCTTCTCGTCTCCTACCCCTGCCTAATCCCCAAGCGCAGAGTTCAATCTATTACCCCAGCAATCCCCCCTCCACCTCTACCCCCAAACAGATTCTGGATCAGCAGGACTCACCATGTCCCACACATATGGATCTAATGATTCGCAGTCTGGTTCGCTCACCTTTAAACCTTTGTGCGCACACTTGTCTGCTCACCGGCTCCATACAGGACATCTGCAGGTTGACAATCAGGTCTTGTGTCTGTCTGCTCTCTGTAAAAGATCCCAAGATATTACCACTCGATACAATCTCTGGGCTGCCATCTTCCTCTCGCTCAGCACAGTCTGCCACCATCGTGATGATTCTGCACTAGAGACGCTCACGGCTCCCACCTAAACACACAGAACAGAGGCTTTCCTGAGTTGCCATTATGTTGCTAGTTACAGCTGAATGACCTCTGTATGAGCACAGCACCATCACAGGAATATATTCTCCTCCACATCACACATTGCAGAAGTCTAACCTGGCCAGGCAGATCTGGCTCCTGATTGGCTGCTATGGATGTCAGAATAATGCCAGTAGCTGCACCGTACAAAGGCAGTTACTCAGTTCCAAACACATCCAAATGCCAACAGGAAGCATGCGGCCCCTTTCACACTTCATGCGTTTCCATCTGATTATTGACCCACATGCAACCGCAAGGACATTAGCGCTAATCCCAAATCCCGAGAACAGCGGTCCAAAAACCCAGATACAGTCACTGGAGGGGGGGGGGGGGGGGAATCAAAAGCAAACATTTTAGACAGTTGAGGACTACAGGCTTTCACCCCCCTCGCAACCAGGCAATTTTTCACGCTTCTGCACTCTGCAGCTTTAACAGCTCGCTGCAGGGCCATACAACTTAGAAAACAAATGAATCTTACCTCCATTTCTTCACACAAATAGGCCTTTCTATTAGTGGTCTGTGATAGCTGCTGCGATTGTTTTTTTTTTAAATTTATTTCTATAGTTATTGCTCCCTCCCCCCCCCCCCCCAAATTGGCCCTAGGCTGCGATCCATAGTTTTTTCCCACATCTCATAGGCATTAGCATAGGGGGAGCTGTGATTCTCATTCTATTGAGCAGGACTCACATCACAGTAAAAAAACGTTAAATTGTGCCGCAAAATCAATTCACGATTTGTGCTCCCAATGTGAACTCACCCTTACAGAGCTGGCTGCTGCTGCCATGTGGTTCACTGTCAGGCTGTAATTACTGTTTACTAATATGACCATGCCGTACTAACTATCACAACAACGTGATGGACTCTGGCCCACTGGAGCATGGTTGGAGGAGATTTTCACAATTGAGAGATCAAAAGGTGAGAACCACTGGTGACAAGCAATGGAGGCTGATATCCCATGGCAAGAGGGAGGAGCAGCAGATTAACATTACTGCAGCTGCAATAGAGACTGGGAAGCAAAGGTTTCATTTGAACAGACACACAGCACAAAATAGCCTTTTTATGCACTACCTGTCTACTCAACAGCACTCCAAGAGTTCAAAAAACACACTACAGTTCACCACATTATTTTAGAATTCTCAAAAAGCAGCTGAAAATCCGCAGGCCTGGGGTGCCGACGCTGCGGACCGCGGGTCGGGGCCAGCCAGGCACCTCCAGGCCGCAGGCCTGGGGTGCCGACGCTGCGGACCGCGGGTCGGGGCCAGCCAGGCACCTCCAGGCCGCAGGCCTGGGGTGCCGACGCTGCGGACCGCGGGTCGGGGCCAGCCAGGCACCTCCAGGCCATTACTGCTTCCTGTCTTGACTCTAGACCCCCAAAGGTCCTGTCCTGTCCTGTCCTGTCCTGTCCTGTCCTGTCCTGTCCTGTCCTGTCCTGTCCTGTCCTGTCCTGTCCTGTCCTGTCCTGTCCTGTCCTGTCCTGTCCTCAACAATGTGCATATATTCCATACTGTTATGAAGAGTGTTCAGATGAATTGCATAGTCCTTTGCAATAACAAAAATGTAACAGATTAAAAAAGTAGTTTTCACTACTTTTCATTACTGTCATTAAAGGACCTGCTGAGAACATTTCAATAATCATCTTGTTAACTCAGGTGAGAATGTTGATGAGCACAAGGCTGGAGATCATTAGGCTGTCATTAGGCTTGACCTGTTAAAAGGAGGGTGATGCTTGAAATCATTGACCTTCCATTGTTCATCATGGTAACCAGCAAAGGAACGCATGCAGCCATCATTGCATAGCATAAAAATGGCTTCACAGGCAAGGATATTGTGGCTACTAAGATTGCACCTAAATCACCAATTTATAGGATCATCTAGAACTTCAAGAAAAGAGGTGCAGTTCTTGTGAAGAAGGCTTCAGGGCATCCAGGAAAGTCCAGCAAGTGCCAGGATTGTCTCCTAAAGAGGTTTAATTAGCGGGATCAGAGTGCAACCAGTGCAGAGGTTGCTCAGGAATGGCAGCAGGCAGGTGTGAGCGCATCTGCACGCACAGTGACGTGAAGAATTTTGGAAGATGGCCTGGTGTCAAGAAGTGCAGCAAAGCAGCCACTTCTCTCCCAAAAAAACACCAGGGACAGATTGTTCTTTTGCAGAAAGTATGGTGACTGGACTGCTGATGACTGGTACAAAGTCATAGTCTCCAATGAAGCCCCTTTCCAATTGTTTGTGCATCTGGAAAATGACTTGTCAGGAGAAGAAAAAGGTGAGCGCTACCATCAGTCCTGTGTCATGCTAACAGTAAAGCATCCTAAGACCATTCATGTGTGGGGTTGCTTCTCATCCAAAGGAGTGGGCTCACTCAATATTTTGCCAAAAACCAGAGCCACAAATAAAGAATGGTACCAAAACACCCTCCAACAGCAACTTCTTCCAACAATCCAACAACAGTTGGGTGAACAACAATGCATTTTCCAGCATGATGGCACACCATGTCATAAGTGATAACGAAGTGGCTCGGAGACCAAAACATTGAAATTTTGGGTCCATGGCCTGGAAACTCCCCAGATCTTAATCCCATTGAGAACTTATGGTCATTCATCAAGAGGCGGGTGGACAAACAAAAACCAACTCATTCAGAGAAACTCAAAGAAGTGATTATAAAAGAATGGGTTGCTATCAGTCAGGATTTGGCCCAAAAGTTGATTGAGAGCATGCCTAGTCGAATTGCAGAGGTCCTGAAAAAGAAGGGCCAACACTGCAAATACTGACTCTTTGCATACATCTCTTGTAATTGTCAATAAAAGCCTTTAAACACTTTTGAAGTGCTTATAAATTAGATTTCAGTACATCACAAACAACAGAAACAATATCTAAAAGTAGTTTAGCAGCAAACTTTGTGAAAACCCATATATTTGACAGTCTCAAAAAACTTTTGGCCAGGACTGTGTACACATACACGGAATATAGAAACAAATTTGTATACAGATTGTGTACACACACACACACACACACACACACACACACACACACACGTGTATTGTGTATACACAGTATATACAAACATTGTTAATACAAACCTTTAACGTATATACACATACAAACATGTAACGATTGCGGAATCGTTTCCGTGGTCAGCACACCAGACGTGCGGTGACGCGGCGGAAATCCTCCACAAACGTGTAATTGGGAGAACCCAGGTCAGGTGCAATGCACCGGTAAAGGGCAATTCCCACCTGCAGATGGAGCTGTGGAGTGCAGACGAGCCCTGCCGCTGCACTGCCACAGATGCCAGGTGGAATTGTACGTGCAGGATCAAGTAGGGCTGAATAGCCCTCAAAGAGAAACAGCACAGGGACAGACAGAATGTGTGTTCACCAATCTAGTCGCCGCCCCCGCCCCCCCCCTCCCCAGCGACGGTGAACACACATCAACGGAAAGAAAGCACGAATGCAATCGCAAGAATGGCGATTGCCAACAGACACCAGACTGAGAAGGACAGAGCACAAAAGTATCAAAGGCACAGCAAGCAAGAATCAGAACAAAGAAAATAAACGCTAAACGCAAACACCGCACTCATTCGCAAAAGCGAGCACGTTTCTGCACGAGCAACGCGCGTTAGGCGCCCAGTGATAAGCGTGCCACCCTAACTAACCAATAACAGACAAACACAGAATAGAGACCGCGAACGCTTGCTAAATGGTTACCTCACCGAGCCTACAGCAAACCTTCATATCAGACAAGACAGACAGGTGGGGCTGCCAGTAGCAACCGCTGCTCTGGCTAGCACCCCTAAGGCAGAGATACAGAAGGAGGCACTACCACTAGGGCAAGTGCGATCTAGACAGATAAACAGAAGGGGCTACCAGTAGCATCCGCTGCTCTGGTTAGCACCCCCAGACAGAACGATTCCCTGTCGACCGCCGCTGGCGACAAGGCAATCGAGACAAAGACTGTACAGGCAAAACAGATAATACAATCCAAATGCACTAGAGGGAATGCCTAGTACAGTTCCAAGAATTACTCTAAGATAACTTTTAACAAACAGGCAAGGCTGACACTCCAGGAGTGTTTGGCAGTAATAAACCATTAAGATGACCAGCAAAGGATTCTGGGAGAACATGGCATTTATACTGCCAGACTTAACAGGAGGCAGGTAGGCAATCTGCATAACAAATATATGCAAATTCCTCAGCAGCAGAGCAGGTCTGAAACTTGCAAAGCAAAGACAGGTCTCTTTTCCAGAGACCTGCAGCCCTCAGACTTAAGGAATGGTCAAACAGCTGTCTGTCTGTGCAGGCAGCTGAGCGGATCATTACACATGTATTGTATATACACACAAAATATATACACACACACACACATACATATATACACATACATACATATATACACATACATACATATATACACACACACACACACACACACACACACACACACACACACACACATACATACATACATACATACATACATATACATACATACATACACACACACACACACACACTATACAAACGTACTGTGTATGCATAGTACATACACACTAACATGTATGGAGTATACTTACGCACAATATTTACAAACATGTATTGTGTATACATACTACATACACACAATATATACAAACATTGTGTACAGTCCTGGCCAAAAGTTGTGTCAAAAATATTGGAAATTAGAAAAGTTGGTGCTTTAGTTTTTATAATAGCAATTTGCATATACTCCAGAATGTTATGAAGAGTGTTTAGATGAATTGCATAGTCCTTTGCCATGAAAATTAACTGAATCCCAAAAAAACCTTTCCACTGCATTTCATTGCGGTCATTAAAAGACCTGCTGACTGAGATCTTTTCAGTAATCGTCTGGTTAACTCCGGTGAGAATGTTGACGAGCACAAGGCTGGAGATCATTAGGTTAGGCTGATTGGGCTAGAATGGCAGACTTGACATGTAAAAAGGAGGGCGATGCTTGAAATCATTGAGCTTTCATCGTTAACCATAGTGACCACCAAAGAAACGCATGCAGCCATCATCACGTTGCATAAAAATGGCTTCACAGGCACGGATATTGTGGCTACTATGATTGCACCTAAATCAGTAATTTATAGGATCATCTAGAACTTCAAGAAAAGAGGTTCAATTCTTGTTAAGAAGGCTTTAGGGCGTCCAAGAAAGTCCAGCAAGCTCCAGGACCGTCTCCAAAAGAGGATTCAGCTGTGGGATAGGAGTGCAACCAGTGCAGAGGTTGCTCAGGTATGGCAGCAGGCTGGTGTGAGCGCATCTGCACGCAGTGAGGCAAAGACTTTAGAAGATGGCCTGGTGTTAAGAAGGGCAGCAAAGCAGCCACTTCTCTCCCCATAAACAAAAAAACCTCAATGACAGATTGATCTTCTGCAGAAAGTATGATGACTGGACTACTGATGAATGGTGCAAAGTCATATTCATAAATGAAGCCCCTTTCCAATTGTTGGGGCATCTGGAAAAAGGCTTGTCAGGAGAAGAAAAAAAGGTGAGCGCTACCATCAGTCCTGTGTCATGCTAACAGTAAAGCATCCTGAGACCATTCATGTGTGGGGTTGCTTCTCATCCAAGGGAGTGGGCTCACTCACAATTTTGCCAAAAAACACAGCCACGAATAAAGAATGGTACCAAAACACCCTACAACAGCAACTTCTTCCAACAATCCAACAACAGTTTGGTGATGAACAATGCATTTTTCAGCACGATGGTGCACCGTGTCATAAGGCAAGTGATAACGAAGTGGCTCGGAGACCAAAACATTGAAATATTGGGTCTATGGCCTGGAAACTCCCCAGATCTTAATTCCATTGAGAACTTGTGGTCATTCCTCAAGAGGCGGGTGGACAAATAAAAACCAACTAATTCAGAGAAACTCAAAGAAGTGACTATGAGAGAATGGGTTGCTATCAGTCAAGATTTGACTCAGAAGTCGAGAGCATGCCTAGTCAAATTGCAGAGGTCCAGAAACTGAACGGCCAACACTGCAAATACTGACTCTCTGCATAAATCTCATGTAATTGTCAATAAAAGCCTGAAGTATGAAGTGATTCTAATTATATTTCAGTACATCACAAACAACTGAAACAAAGAGCTAAAAGCAGTTTAGCAGCAAACTTTGTGAAAAATATTTTTGGCCAGGACTGTATACATAGTATATACACTATATTCATTCATACATACATTATATAATTACATAAACATGCATTGTGTATGCATAGAATATACACACAATATATACAAACATTGCCTATTCATAGTATATACACATATGTACAAACATGTATTGTGTGTATACATAGTATATAAACACAAAATACACAAAGACGTATTGTGTAGACATAGTATATACACTAACATGTATTGAGTATACATACTACATGCAATATGTATTTTGTATACATACAAATTTATTGTATATATGTGTTACGGCCAGAACCCGAATTGTGGCCACTTCGGGTTCTGGCCGGCCAATGTGCGAAATGGCCGCTGCGCTGCAGCCAGTGTTAGAAATGGAATGTTTCCCTCTGAAGATTAATGCGTTTTCTGGCCGTCTCTGGCCAAATGTAGCAAAAGTTAGGTAATTTAATGAAATGAAGCCAGCGGCTTCCGTTCTCTCTCCTCCCCCCTGCCTCCTCTCCTCCACCATACTAGCAGCCGGATGGGGGGGTGAAGACATGTGTCCCCCAGAGTCGTTCGTCACGGCAGGCAATCCTGCTGTTCCTGCAGAGCGGGTGCTGGCAGAAGCGATGTCTGCAGCCTCCCCGCTCTGCTTCCCTGCTGCCACGAACGACTCTAGGGGGACTCGCGTGCCCCCCCCCCCCCCCCGCAGCGCCCATAGGAGAGAGAGGCAGGGGGAGGAGAGATAGCTAAGCCGGCGGCTTCAGCCGCTAATTGCCGCCGGCTTCAATCCATTAACTAAACTAACTTCTGCTACATTTGGCCAGAGACGCCCAGAAAACACATTGATCTTACGAGGGAAACCTTCCATTTCTAGCACTGGCCGCAGCGCAGCAGCCAGTTCGCACATTGGCCGGCCAGAACGCGAAGTGGCTACACTTCGGGTTCTGGCCGTAACATATACACCAACATGTCATGTGTATATACACTATATTAATACATTTTATAATTATATAAACATGTATTGTGTATACATACTACATAGTATATACAAATATATATTGTGTATGCATAGTATACACACACTATACAAACATTGTGTATTCAAAATATATATACACATACATGTACAAACATTTGTGTGTATACATAGTATAAAAACACATAAGATACATTAACATGTATCAAATATACATACACACATGTATTGTGTATACACACAGAATTTACAAACGTATTGTGTACACATAGTATATACAGGATCTTCTAAAAAAATTAGCATATTGTGATAAAGTTCATTATTTTCTGTAATGTACTGATAAACTTTAGACTTTCATATATTTTAGATTCATTACACACAACTGAAGTATTTCAAAGCCTTTTATTGTTTTAATATTGATGATTTTGACATACAGCTCACGAAAACCCAAAATTTCTATCAAAAAATTAGCATATCATGAAAAGGTTCTCTAAATGAGCTATTAACCTAATCATCGGAATCAACTAATTAACTATAAACACCTGCAAAAGATTCCTGAGGCTTTTAAAACTCCCAGCCTGGTTCATTACTCAAAACCGCTATCATGGGTAAGACTGCCGACCTGACTGCTGTCCAGAAGGCCATCATTTACACCCTCAAACAAGAGGGTAAGACACAGAAAGAAATTTCTCAATGAATAGGCTGTTCCCAGAGTGCTGCATCAAGGAACCTCAGTGGGAAGGAAAAAGTGTGGCAGAAAACGCTGCACAACGAGAAGAGGTGACCGGACCCTGATGAAGATTGTGGAGAAGGACCGATTCTATACCTTGGGGGACCTGCGGAAGCAGTGGACTGAGTCTGCAGTAGAAACATCCTGAGCCACCGTGTACATACAGGTGTGTGCAGGAAATGGGCTACAGGTGCCACATTCCCCAGGTCAAGCCACTTTTGAACCAGAAACAGCGGCAGAAGCGCCTGACCTGGGCTACAGAGAAGCAGCACTGGACTGTTGCTCAGTGGTCCAAAGTACTTTTTTCAGATGAAAGCAACATTTGCACGTCATTCGGAAATCAAGGTGCCAGAGTCTGGAGGAAGACTGGGGAGAGGGAAATGCCAAAATGCCTGAAGTCCAGTGTCAAGTACAGGTCAGGCGCTTCTGCCGCTGTTTCTGGTTCAAAAGTGGCTTGACCTGGGGAATGTGGCACCTGTAGCCCATTTCCTGCACACACCTGTATGTACACGGTGGCTCAGGATGTTTCTACTGCAGACTCAGTCCACTGTTTCCGCAGGTCCCCCAAGGTATAGAATCGGTCAATCTCCACAATCTTCCTCAGGGTCCGGTCACCTCTTCTCGTTGTGCAGCGTTTTCTGCCTCACTTTTTCCTTCCCACAGACTTCCCACTGAGGTTCCTTGATACAGCACTCTGGGAACAGCCTATTCGTTCAGAAATTTATTTCTGTGTCTTACCCTCTTGCTTGAGGGTGTCAATGATGGCCTTCTGGACAGCAGTCAGGTCGGCAGTCTTACCCATGCTTGCGGTTTTGAGTAAAGAACCAGGCTGGGAGTTTTTAAAGACCTGGGGAATGCAGCACCTGTAGCCCATTTCCTGTACATGCCTGTACACGGGGGCTCTGTATGTTTCTACTCCAGACTCAGTCCACTGCTTCCACAGGTCCCCCAAGGTCTGGAATCGGTCAATCTCCACAATCTTCCTCAGGGTCCGGTCACCTCTTCTCGTTGTGCAGCGTTTTCTGCCTCACTTTTTCCTTCCCACAGACTTCCCACTGAGGTTCCTTGATACAGCACTCTGGGAACAGCCTATTCGTTCAGAAATTTATTTCTGTGCCTTACCCTCTTGCTTGAGGGTGTCAATGATGGCCTTCTGGACAGCAGTCAGGTCGGCAGTCTTACCCATGCTTGCGGTTTTAAGTAAAGAACCAGGCTGGGAGTTTTTAAAAGCCTCAGGAATCTTTTGCAGGTGTTTATAGTTAATTCAGATGATTAGGTTAACAGCTCGTTTAGAAAACCTTTTCATGATATGCTAATTTTTTGAGATAGGAATTTTGGGTTTTCATGAGCTGTATGCCAAAATCATCAATATTAAAACAATAAAAGGCTTTGAACTACTTCAGTTGTGTGTAATGAATCTAAAATATATGAACGTCTAAAGTTTATAAGTACATTACAGAAAATAATAAACTTTATCGCAATATGCTAATTTTTTTAGAAGATCCTGTATACACACACACACACGTACATCTATATTCATTCATTAAACATGTATTGTTTATACATACTATGTATTATGCACGAGTACACAATGTGTAAAACACACACAAACAAATATTATGTTGGCATTTGTAACTTAATCATTCTATATTTTAGACATTTACATAAATGCATTTTTGACAGTATTTTTTTTTTGTATGCAAGTATCATTTACTTTCATCACAAAAAAAATAATAATTTTGGAACAGATGAAAAAAAATCTATATCAAAAGTTGGTGTGTGTGGCTGTAGGCTTCCTCACATCCTTCTGCCTCTTCATGTTATTCCAGACACACTCCATGTGGAGATCAGGGCTCTGTGGGGGCCATACCATCACTTCCAGGACTTCATTAAGCTGAATATACTTCTTACTCACTTTGGCTGTGTGTTTGGGATTATATTCCAGCTGTAGATTACATTTCAGGTCAATCATACGCCTTTCTGATGGATAAGGAGAACAAAATTATGCAGAAAGTCTTGCATGCAAGCACATGCAAACCAAAATACACGTCAAATTGTGCACTGGAAAAATTTCAACCCCATTGGAGGAGGTGCAACACTGAGACAAAAAAGATAAATTCGAAATAGGAACATTGGCACCCAAAGGATTAAAAATTGTTTTTGACCCCATCTGACTTAAAGGAATCATCAGGAGAAAGAAAAACACAAACAAAACAAACAAACAAAAAAAAAAAAAAAACAGCGTTACTCACCCGGGGCTCTCTCTAGACCCTTGCAGCCGACTGTCCCACGCCAACTGATCCGCTCTCTCCGCTGCCGTCTTAGACTCCCTGCACAGTGCAGAGGACAACTTCAATGTCATCCTTCCTGCACCTGCGTGAAGCGTCGCTGTCAATCATGGCCACATTGTCCGCAGCGCACTGGGCAGGCACAGTAGTTCTGCACTGTGCGGAGAGCCCTGGACAGCGGCAGAAAGGGGAGAGGTCGGCGTGGGACAGTCGGCTGCAAGGGGCAGGAACAAGGCCCCAGGAGAGTAACGCAGAATTTTAAAAAATGTTTGCACGACGATTCCTTTAAGTGAAGATGAGGAAGTCTTTAAAAAAGGTGGCCGCTAATGGTACAATTTGCCGAACTATTGTTTGCAAACAATCTTCACATGAACATTTGGAAATGCTATCTCGGGACCACTAATAGACAAAAATCTCCTAACCAGTTTTATCAGATTGACAGAATCCTTAAAAAAAAAAAAAAAAAAAAAAAAAAATGAAATAAAAAATATGTCATTAATCTGATCAGATTGGTTATGAGATTTTTGTCCATTAGTAGTGCCAAACAATCATTTCCAATCATTCATATGAGGAATAGTTTGTAAATTGTATCGTTAGTGGCCTTACCTAGTAGAGATCCTTTTTGTGTAGTAATTAAACTTCTTGGATCCACCCAGTGCACACCCCTGAAACCTCTCCTACCCAATTCATCCATCCCCCACCCTTCTGACAGACCAGTCAACATATTTAATAGAATGCTAATGGTTCTGAGCTAATACAAAATGTTATCTTGCTTAGATCTGACACACGCACGCGCGCACACACACACACCTTTAAATTATAATTGGCTAATCACTGACCAATTTTACCACCTCCATGTAGTATGGGGGTAGGAACACAACTAGGCAGAATCGCATATGCATTTTCCATAGATGTCGACCCTTATGCTGCATACACACTTGAGATAAAAGTCTCTGGAAAAGGCAAGATCACAGACCAATTTTACCCCATTCCATGTAGTATGAGAGCCATACTCTACACAGTCTATTCTATGGAGCTGCACTCCCCATCAGATAAAATCTTTGCAAGATGCTGCACACAAAGATGCCCGTACACATTCAAAAGATCATTATCTACAAAAGATCTCTTCCTGCAATAGATCCATTCCTTCAAAATGCATTCATAGTCTATGAGATCTGCAGATCCTCATACACACCTTGTTTAACAGACTTCATCTGCATATCTGGCAATCATCTGCAGATCTGAAAATCCATCCTGGTGGATCTGATCTGCAGATGATCTGCAGATGATTGCCTGCTAAACAAGGTGTGTATGATGATAGATAGACTATGAATGCATTTTGAAGGAATGGATCTATTGCAGGAAGAGATCTTTTGCAGATAATGATCTTTTGAATGTGTACAGGCATCTTTGTGTGCAGCATCTTGCAAAGATTTTATCTGATGGGGAGTGCAGCTCCATAGAATAGACTGTGTAGAGTATGGCTCTCATACTACATGGAATGGGGTATAATTGGTCTGTGATCTTGCCTTTTCCAGAGACTTTTATCTCAAGTGTGTATGCAGCATTTCACACTGCAGAAAGGCAGGGTGCCCCCGCCGCCAAAATCAGGCCTTCGGGAGAATACCGCGTTACTACGCAGTATTCCTCATCTGGCCAAGCAGGAAGTGCACGGAAACGTATTATAAAAACACACTTTTGCGATATTACATCGCGTTGGAAAGTTTTTAAAAATACTCACGTCGTCACAGACCAGTTATGGCTAACCTTGGCACTCCAGCTGTGAAAAAAAACTACAAATCCCATCAGGCCTTTGCCTCCCTGAGTTATGCTTAGAGCTAACACTAGCCGAAAGTAGGGGTGTACCAGGGACAATTTGAGCAAACACTGAAGTCCAGAATGACATAGCCCTATCAGTACATATGTAAAAACCTAATAATTTTTACTTATAAATATAACATGTAATGTTAAAACATGAGAGCTCCACAGATCTGGAAAGTTCTCCTGTGTACGTCTCAAATGAGAAAAGATATTGATAGGGTGGGGGTCTTTCCCCAGATGGGGAACTTCAGCTCTGACTGGGGCTACTATGATGGGGGATTTTATTGTACATTTGTGAATATGTGATTTCGGTTGTCAATCGACTACTGTAGATAGTGCCGGCTGCTTACCTGGTAGCAGTGTTCCGGCGAGTCCTCCAGGACGGCCCTCCTGAGACTGTGTAAGTCTCCCCCTCCAAATCGGAAACACCTGACAAGAATTAAAATCAATTAGTATAAGTTCCACCCCCTCACACACTCCTACAGTTTTAGTAGAGAAAAGAATCCACGAACCACTATCATACTTAAATAGTATATATAATAGGGCCGGGAACCTAGACGGCCGTCCTGGAGGACTCGCCGGAACACTGCTACCAGGTAAGCAGCCGGCACTTCCTCCCTACGTCCTCCAGGACGGCCCTCCTGAGATCTAGCGAGAAATTTACCTTAGGGTGGGATAACGGCCTGAAGAACCTTGCGCCCAAAGGCTTGGTCCTGACTAGAAAGGAGCTCCACTCTGTAATGCTTGATGAAGGTCGAGTGACTGGACCATGTTGCGGCTCGACATATTTGCTCTAGAGAAGCTCCCGACCTCTCCGCCCAAGATGCTGAAAGGGATCTGGTAGAGTGTGCCGTAATGTGGTCAGGCACCTGTAACTGTGCCTCTGAATAGGCAAGGGATATTAGCTGTCTAATCCACCTAGATACTGTCATTTTGGATACATGAGACCCCCTTTTAGTGCCCCCAAAAGCTACAAAAAGATTAGTGGAAACTCTCCACTCTCTGGTTCTCTCTAAATAAGTCAGGACCGCTCTTCTGACGTCTAGAGTGCTCAACCTCCTTTCCTTATCATTCTGTGGACTGGCCAAAAAAGAAGGCAGTATAATATCCTGGGTCCTATGAAAGGATGTGGACACCTTGGGTAAATAAGAGGGATCTAACCTGAATACAATCTTATCGGAATGAATTATCATGTAAGGGTCTTTTATCGATAATGCTTGTATGTCTCCTATTCTGCGGGCCGAAGTAATAGCTACTAAGAACACGACTTTAAGCGTGAGGAACTTCAAGGATACTGAATGCAAAGGTTCAAATTTGTCTGAAGTTAGGAAATCTAATACTAATGAGAGATCCCACGGGGGAACAAGTTTCTGAGGAATCGGTTGCGACCGTTCAACCGATCTCAAAAAATTCTTAACATAAATATCGGCAGATAGCCGTCGAGACAAAAACACCGAAAGAGCTGAAACCTGAGCTCTAAGAGTACTGACGGTCAACCCTAATTTAACTCCCTGCTGTAAAAATTCTAGAACAGAGGTGATGTCGTCTGACCTAGATGCATCCTTCTGTTTCCAGGTCGAAAAGGTGTACCAAACCTTATTGTATTTTTTCCTGGTAGATGGTTTCCTACAGGCTAATAACGTCTTAACCACGTCAGTAGAAAACCCCTGAACTGTCAACATCTGCTCCTCAGGACCCAAGCAGTCAGATTGAACAACCCTGGATTCGGATGGAGATTGCCGCCCTGTAATAGCAGATCCGCTCTGTATTGAAGATGCCAAGGTCCCCGAACCGCTAGGGACTGCAGTAGCGGGAACCAAGCCCTCCTTGGCCACCAAGGGGCTATAAGTATCACTTCTGTCTCCTCCGATTGAAGCTTCCTGAGGAACCTTGGTATCAATTTGAATGGAGGGAATGCATAAAGCAACCCTTTTGGCCAAGGTATTGATAGGGCATCCAATCTGCTCATTGAAGCAGAAGGATCCAGGGTACAGAAATCTTGCACCTTTGTGTTCTCTGGATTTGCGAACAAATCGAGAATTGGAACCCCCCAGTGTTTTGTAACCTCCAAAAACGTTTCTGGATTGAGTTCCCACTCTGACTCCTCTATTAGCTGTCTGCTTAGAGAATCTGCCCGTCTGTTGTGAATTCCCTGTATGTGAACTGCCGACAGGGATTCCAGATTGGCCTCTGACCATGACATAATGAGAGATGTCAGGTGCTGGAGGTCTGGTACTCTCGTGCCCCCCTGTTTCCTGACATAACAGACCGAGACGAAATTGTCCGAGAATACTAGAACCTCTGAGTTGGAGATTATCGGCAGTAGTGCCTGTAAGGCCAGCAGAATCGCCCTGAGTTCTCTGTAATTTGACGACCTCTGGGAGGTCTGTTGGTCCCATGTGCCCTGGACTTGGTGGCCCAGACAATGGGCTCCCCAGCCCCAGGCACTGGCGTCCGTGTATAATTTCAACGGAACTTCCTGAGCCCACTTGCGGCCCTGATTCAAATTGGATCGTTGACACCACCAGTGGAGGGCTGCTACCACTTCGTCCGGTACTAACACTGCTGTGTCCAGAGAACGGTGATCTCTGTCCCAAGTTGACAACACCCAGTTCTGGAGATCCCGCGAATGGGACTGTGCCCACTCTACTGCCGGAATGGCTGACGACATCAATCCCAGGCACGATACCAACTTCCGCAGGGATACCTGAGGATCCTCTCTGATCATCTGCACCTCTGACACTAATCTCTCTATCTTTTGGTCCGGGAGGAAGACACGCCTGACCGTCGTGTCCCACCTGAGACCCAAAAAAAATCAGAACCTGAACTGGGATTAAATGAGACTTCTTTGAGCTCACAATCCAACCTAACTTGTTCAGAAGTTGAAGAGAAAAACCTAGCACATCCTGCAAGGCTTCTCGAGTTTCGGCCATAAAAAGAAAATCGTCTAGATACGGGAGAACCCTTACATTGTGGAGATGTAGGAAAGACATTACCTCCGCCACGACTTTCGTAAAGATTCTCGGGGCTGACGCAATTCAGAACGGAAGAGCCTGATATTGGAAATGGCATATCGACTCTCCTGACTGAACTGCGAATCTTAAATATTTTTGAAAAAGAGGGTGGATTGGAATGTGGAGGTAAGCATCCTCCAGGTCCACTGCTGCTAGAAAAGCCCCTGGAGACATGAGGTTGCGAACGGAGGCAATGCTCTCCATCCTGAACTTCTTCTCCACAATGTAAGGGTTCAAAGGTTTCAAATTCAAGATCATTCGAAACCCTCCCGAGTGTTTCTGAATTAGAAACACTCTTGAGTAAAAGCCCTTCCCCTGTTCCGAGGCTGGAACTCGACAAATCACATTCTTCTGGAGAAGTGACGAAATTGAGTCCATTAATGCCCCCGCTCTGATCTGATCTCTGGGGGATGTTGTAATTGTAAACCGGGAGGGAGGAGGAGAACTGAACTCTATTCTGTATCCCTGTTGAATCAAGTTCAGAATGAATTCGTTCTTCGTCACTTCTCGCCAGGCTGGCGCAAAGTGGCGCAGTCTTCCTCCCACCGGGATCTGCCCGTCATTTGGAGGGCTTTGAAGCAGCCGAGGGTGGCTGGGGCCTATTGAAGAGGAAAGGCCTACCTCTACCTGCATTGTAGGACCACCTCTTATTCTGTTTCTGCCCTCTACCCTGCTGCTCCTGCCTAAAAAAAGGCTTTTTGTTCTGAAAGGGCTGCTTCCCTTTCTTTTTCTTCTCCGGAAATTTCCTGGATCTATTGGATGATCTTTCCAATACTGAATCTAGATCCTTTCCAAACAAAAGGTCGCCCTGGAAAGACATCCCACAAAGTTTCTGTTTGGAAGTCACATCGCCCTCCCATGTATTAAGCCAAACAGCTCGCCTAGCCGAATTGATCAGAGCCGCCGTTTTAGCAGCGGCTCTGAGAGACTCAGTAGCCGCATCTGCCAAGAAAGCAATAGATTTTATAATTACAGGTAAGCTCTCCAAGATTTTTGCATGAGGGGTACCCTCCTCCAGACGGCCCTGAAGTCCCCGAATCCATTTATCCAGATTGCGAGCTACACACACTGAAGAAATGGCCGGTTTAAAGGAAAACGATGTCGAGTCCCAGGCTCTTTTGAGAAGGGCCTCGGCCTTCCTATCCATAGGATCCTTTAAGGCCCCCATATCCTCAAAGGATAGATCTGTATCCTTAGAGCACTGGGAGAGAGGGGCATCCAATCTAGGGCATTTAAACAATGCATCATGCTCCTCTACGTTGAAAGGAAATCGGCGTTTGAATGATCTGGGAACAAACAGCCTCCCCTCCGGATCTTTCCACTGGGCAGCAATAACACTTTTAATAGCCCTGTGGATAGGGAACACTCGGCCTCCCCGATCCTCCAATCCTCTATAGATATCGTCCTGAGGAGTAGAAGCTGATCTAGGCTCTTCAATCTGCTCAGAATCATAAACTGCTTTAAGCAGTTCTGAAGTATCTTCCGCATTGAAAAGGTACCTCGGTACCCTTGCCTCCCCCTGATCCTCTGACGCGTCTGACTCTGGTAATTCACCTTCATCAGACTCCTCAGATACATCCTGTGGGGATAACGGGGAGGAATTCTCCCCTACATGAGAAGCCCCCCACTCACCCTGGGGGATATCCGGTAAAACCGGAGTAGGTGCAGGCTGGCTTATGGAAGAGGACCCTGTCTGCGGCACCTGAGCCTGAGAGGTAACCACAACGGGCTGAGCCGTGGTACCCGGTAAGGCTGGTGATGACTGCGGTAAGGGAACCACCTGTAGTGGACAAGGAGGCAGAGCTGCTCTAAACGCTGAAAAGGTAGTTGCTAGCTCCTGTTTCATAGATTTCATTAAATCTAATAAGGCAATAGTCGTGCTTTCGGGCCTCGGTGTATGAGACTTTGATTTATTGTAACAATCTATACATAAGGTCTTAGATGTCCCCTCAGGTAGCCTTGCACCACATTTAGTACACTTATTGGACTTGGTCGGATACTTCTGTGGTTTCTGAAATACAACAAACAGGAACAATCCACCAAGGCTCCTTAGCTACTGAGTATGCATACATAGAAAAATACCAATAAATCACCATAGCTGACACCTTACCGGCTGCTGTGCTGCCTCCCCAGTGGCAGCCGAAGGTGTTTGCTGTGTCTCTGGAGCGGGCTCTGATGGCTGCTGCATGGCCCCTGCAGAGATACACTGCCTCCGTGCAGTGTGTATGTGCGCTGGGTGGACTTGCGGGTATGGCGCTGACGTCGGAGACTCCTTGAAGGCGCCGAGGATTTCCGCGTGTCAGACCTCCGAGCAGACGGAAGTGAAATGCCGACAGACACTAGTGACGCCCGCCCTCTTCAAGTCACGCGACCAAAGTTCTGCCTGACGCGATACGCGTCATTTCCGCCTCTACTCGCATCAGCAATGCGGAAGAGCGTCCACCCAGCCGATTCAGGAAGGCAAGGAGCGGCGGGAAATAGCAAAAGACACTCCGGCTTCTACCACCCCACCAGTGGATACAGGTACAGCTGCCCCTCACTCCACCTCGTTAGGTCACGCCCAGCACAGACCCAAACCCGCTCCCCCTCCAGAAAACACTTCCTTAAGCCTGGTCAGTTGAAGTAGGTGCCATCAGGCTCCCCTACCACCAGGAACATTCCATAGGTGCTTCCGTGGAAAGTCTGGGAAACAAACAAAAAACTGTAGGAGTGTGTGAGGGGGTGGAACTTATACTAATTGATTTTAATTCTTGTCAGGTGTTTCCGATTTGGAGGGGGAGACTTACACAGTCTCAGGAGGGCCGTCCTGGAGGACGTAGGGAGGAATGTATAGCACACTTTCTGAGGAAGCCGTTTAGGTGAAACATGACCATGTAAAGGTTTTGTACAGCACCTGCACTATTTGTTTTGTCTGGAACCCACCCGTCTTTTCTTGTAGTTCTGTAGGGGGATAACTTACTATAGGTGATGCACCAGCTTTGATCTTATACCAGATCTTTTTGGTAGCAATTCACTGCATCGCCCTCAGAACGCTACTGTGTATGTTGCTAGTGTGGGATAGCTACACCTCGTTTCAGTAATTGTTACTGGAACGGAGGGGGATAAGCAAAGACCCCCACCCTATCAATATCTTTTCTCATTTGAGACGTACACAGGAGAACTTTCCAGATCTGTAGAGCTCTCATGTTTTAACATTACATGGTATATTTATAAGTAAAAATTATTAGGTTTTAACATATGTACTGATAGGGCTATGTCCCTATGCTTAGAGCTGTCAGAGTATTGCAATGCCTCATGGGACTTGCAGTTCCACCACAGCTGGAGTGCCAGGGTTAGCCATCACTGCCATAGACTAACAACTAACGGGCTGATTCAGGTCACTGCGCTGTAACGTAGTTCTGGACCAGTGTCAGAGCGAGGACTTCCGGGGGACTGCAACGCTGGTAATGCGATTTACCCCATAGGTTTGTATCAGACTGTGGTAGCAGTGCATTCATTTGATGCGCCGCCCCGGGGTGAAAGGGTCCTTCTACTACATGGAGGTGGAAAAATTGGTCAGCGATTGGCCAAACATCTGGCATCCATTTTCCATGCAATGCAATAATCCATCAGACACCAAAGGAAAGGAGATTTTCACCACTTCACATTCCTGAGCTGTTACTCCATGGCCCATATGCAATTCACTTTCTTCTAGGTGAGATTTTCATACCTTGCTATATAATGCATTTTAAACCCCCAGCAAGCAAGAAAACACTCAAAAGGATTTTGATAGTGCTTTTTCAATTGTAAAATGCTAAAACGTTCTTAGAAAAAAAAATAGTTATCTTCTAGGAGGTAACTCAGGAGAAAAAGTGACTTGCATATGGGCCCATACATTCACAATAAAATAAATAAACTAAAGACAAGCTGGTCATATTTTCCCCAATAATTATGTTAATGGATTTTTTAGTAGGAAAAATGCAGAAAAAAACGTTATCAGTTTTTGCATGACAAGTCCCACAGTTTGGCCCCTCCTGATTCAAAGGATACCGTATTTCAGTACTAGCTGGCCATGCAGCAGACCATTATCCCCAGCCTGCATGTCAGTAATGATCGGATGTGATTGCTGTTTGGGGGACAGGTCAAGTACCTCAGTGCTGTATGTATGCAGTGCTAGGCAATGGCAGAGCAATGCATCTGTAGAGCACGGGGGCCCAAAACTATCCCCTAGCAACAACTGATCACTACAGGTGGAAGTCAAAGGTTTAGCATACAGATATTACAGGGGTAAAAAAAAAAAAAGCTGTTCAAACTGAAGGAAAAAAAATATTTCTCTTTATTATTATCAGACACTGCTGATGCCAGAATGATTAGCAGTAGGGATGGTCAATGGGATGCAAATTTCAGGTTGATTTAGCATTATGCAAATTTTGAATATAAATGCAGCTTGAGGCCAGAAACCCACTAGGAACAATTTTCTGAGCGATTTGCGATTTGAAAACTCTTGCTAATGTAATACTATGGGTGTGATCCCACTTGAGTGATTTGATTTTATAAAAATCCCACATAGCATTGCATTAGCAAGAGCCTTTTCAAATCACTAGCAATTAGAAGTCGCTCCTAGTGGGTTTCTGGCCTCAGGGTCTGCATACACTAGTACGCTTCCGTCCGCTTAAAACTGGACATAAACATGCTTAGGCACTGGGTTTTAAATGCATTTGGGCTTGTTTCCACTATAGCAAATCCGCATGCATTGTCCACATGCGGATTCGCACAGCCAATACAAGTGGATGGGCCTGTTTCCACTTGTGCATTGTGGAGCGTTTTTGTGTGCGGGGAAAATCTGCACGGCAGAGCCATCAGAATTCGCTCCCCGCATACCGCCAAGCAAATCGCATACAATGTATCTAATAGGGAAATCGCATGCGGTTTTGGCATGTGTTTTTCCCTGCGATTTCGTATAGGAGGTAATGTTAGTTTACACAGGCAGTGACATGGTTAAAATGGCACACTTACTACCCTATGCGAAATTGCGGGGAAAAACGCATGCAAAATCGCACCCGCATGCGACTTCATCCACGGTGATTTCCCGGCGATTCTGCACCGCACAAGTGGAAATGCAGCATTAAAGATAACAAAACACACACACACACACACACACACACACACACACACACACACACACACACACACACACACACACACACACACACACACACACACACACACACACACACACACACACACACACACACACACACACACACACACACACACACACACACACACACACACACACACACACACACACACACACACACACACACACACACACACACACCTAAAACCAATAGAAAGTGTGTTATATTAATCCAGGTCCCATATAATTTATATCCAATTGAAAATGTGTATATATACACAGACCTGTTATCCACCACAGCAGCATATCCACCATGTATACTGCTGTATAACCCACCCTCCTTCCAAAATAACACATCACCCCCTCCCCCCCCAAAAAAAAAAAAATTCCATGAATGCACTTCACACCAGACCAATTCCTCTGGTGGTCAGAAAACAGCTTAGGGCCCGTTTTCCACTATCGCAAATGCGTTGTCCGCATGTGGATTCGCATGGCCAATACAAGTGGATGGCCCTGTTTCCACTTGTTAGTAATCATGAGCACTTTTCTGTGCGGGAGAAATCTGCACGGCAGAGCCATCAGAATTTGCAATGCGAAACGCCGCTAATGTATTTAATAGGGAAATCGCATGCGGTTTTGGCATGCGTATTTTACCACGGTTTCGCATAGAAAGTAATGTTAAATCACACAGGCAGAGACATGGTTAAAATCGCATCACTACTAACCTATGTGAAATCGAAGGAAAATATGCATGCGGAATCGCACACGCGATTTCATCAGCGGGGATTCCGCTCAGCACAAGTGGAAACGGGCCCTCATAGTTGGAACTAAGACCACCTGTGTGCAGGAGGCGGGAACTCCCACAATGCAGCAGTAGGAAGGGGCAATTAGATGCAAATGCTAACAAGTTGATGCAGGATCATGCAATTTTATATGCTAATATATACAGCTTGGAAATTGGCCAGATAAATCCTGCCATGGCGATTGTCCATTTTCAAGATGCATACACTTGCATGTAAATTTTGCATAATACTGCACCAGTTTGCTATCATTTGCATTTCATTGCCGATCCCTAGTCAGGAACTCTATAACAAATACTGGCTATATTTTAATGGTCAAATTCTAAGCAGCAAAAAATTGCCTCCAATCAATATAAAATTGACATCAACACAAAATTGTTACCATTTCATTGACCAGGGGCATTGCTAGGGCCCTGGGAGATCTGGGGCACCAGGCCAGAGTCAAGCTGTGACACGTGTTCCCACATAGAAATACCATAAACAGGCAGCATTTTACAATAAGGGCAGAGCTTCTGTGTTGGCCTGGGTGTTGTGCTCGGCTGGCCTGCTGGTGATGTTGTGTTGGCTGGACTGGCAGTGATAGGAGCAGTGCTGGCTTAACAAGCTTGTGGAACTGTGCTGCCTAGCTTAATGAGCTTGTGATGCAGACTGTGTTGTGCCAGCTGGCTGAGTGACCAACTGACCTGGTGATGCTATGCTGTGTGACCTACTGTGCTGCAGGATGGCGGACCCATACCAACTGGCAGGCAGCAGATGGGACACTGAACTGCCCAACAAGCACACAGTTCAACCTCCTGTCTGTCCTAAAGGAAACCCAAGACTTCCAGACTGCAAGCATTTATAGTTACCTGGGTGCTCTCTCCAGCCCCCTGTAGGCCGTGGGCTTCCTCACCATCCTCCCAGTCCTATCCATTTATCCGCTGTCCAACTCGGTAGTCTGGAAGTTCTGAAAATGCATGACTGAGCATCCGTGGCCGCACTCCTGTGGCTAGGAGTATTCTGCACAGACAACCGGCCGCAGAAGCACCATTGGGGCTGCACGCAGTCAGGTATACACAGGGGAACATGACTGAGCCCAGTCACAGCTTTGAAGGGAACCTAAACTGAGACGTATATGGATTTTTCTTTTAAAAAATAAAACCAGTTGCCCAATGATTTTCTATGAGGTACAGTGGTTAGGGTGCATGCCCACCACACAGTGAGACCCAGGTTCAAATCCCAGCCAATGTGAGTTGGCTTTTATGCTACAAATCCTTAAAGGGAACCTAAATGGAGAAGGATATGGATTTTTCCTTTTAAAATAATACCAGTTGCCTGAATTGCCTGCTGATCCTGTGTCTCTAATACTTTTAGCCACAGCCCCTGAAAAGACATGCAGATCAGGTGCTCTGACTGAAGTCAGACTGGATTAGCTGCATGCTTGTTTCAGGTGTGAGATTCTGCCACTACTGCAGCAAAAGAGATTATCAGGAGTGCCAAGTAAGTGATATTGTTTAACCCTCCTAACGGTTTGCTAAAAATCCACCAGGGGGCAGCAAATCCGTTTTGAAAAAAAAAATTCTCTTTTTCATGTAGCGAGACAAGGTCTCGCTACGTGATAGCCGCTGCTCAGCGGCATCCCCCCAGCCCCTCCGATTGCCTCCGGCGATCGCAGATCAGGAGATCCCGTTCAAAGAACGGGATCTCCTGGAGGGCTTCCCCCGTCGCCATGGCGGGATGAAATCATCGACGTCGTGATGTCAGAGGGGACTCCGATCCACCCCACAGCGCTGCCTGGCACTGATTGGCCAGGCAGCGCACGGGGTCTAGGGGGGGCGGCCGCGGCGCGACGAATAGCGGCGGATCGGCGGGTAGCAGCGGCGATCGCATTGTACACGCAGCTAACAAAGTGCTAGCTGCGTGCAGAAAAAAAAATATGCAAATCGGCCCAGCGGGGCCTGAGCGGTGCCTTCCAGCGGCATAGCCCGAGCTCAGCTCGGGCTTACCACCAGGAAGGTTAAAAGGAAACATCCATATCCCTCTCAGTTAAGGTTCCGTTAAGCCAGGCCAGCCAGCGGAGGAACGGAGCAGCCCTGCAGGATGCCGAGGGAGCCCACAGGGGGCTGGAGGAAGTGGCAAGTATAAATGCTTGTACACTTTAAAGTAGGGATGATTAATGAGATGCAAATATTTGAGTTCATGCAGAGCTGTGGAGTAGGTACAAAAATCATCCCACTCTGACTCAGTTTAGTGAAACCAACAATTCCAGGTACCAAAATTGCTTCAACTGACTTCGGCTCCACAGCTTAGGATGTATGTAAATTTGTATGCAAATATATTCAGCTTGAAATTTGACCAGTCAAGTCCCACACAGGTTCAATTGATTGGTCCATTTTTTTTGCATATATTTGCATAAACATTTAGACAAGTCCGCATGAACTTCCTTTCATGGATCATCCCTACTTTAAAGTACAATGGGCTCTACCACATTCATTAATGCTCAAAATCTCTGATCACCTTCCCAAATTACAATTCACTAAACGTGTTACCGCACAAGAAAAAACAAAAAAAAACAAACAAAAAAAAAAAAAACAAAAAAAAAAAAACAAAACACGTTCCCGACTAGTGAGGTAAATTACCGACTTATGCCGTAATTATGCCGGGAAATGGCAAGAAATGTCAATTCACAATGATTTGCATACTTCATTTACTGGACAAAAGCGCTTGGTAATTTTCTCCAGCCCACTGCAGCCGACAACCTGTTCTCCTCATGCTGTCTCTGTGCAGTAACATGACAGACAGCCTTTGGGGAGAACCTGGCAGCCAATAGGGAGAGCCACAAAGCCTGCTTCTCATGCTAATTGGATGCAATAGGTATGCAGGTGGGACTTTCAGTGTATCAATGCAGAGACAAGCTACAACTCTGCCATCATCTCTTTAGATGTGCATATTTGTATTATACATAGAAGAGCTCCCCCTGGTGGCTCCAGAACATTAATGGGATGACAGGTGGCACAGTCTGGAAAACCTCTGAGTCACACACAGTCACACACTGCACCCTGCCTGCTGCCCTGCTAGAAGGCTGGTAAGTGTAACTTACCGACCAGGGCTTAGTGGATTAAGGCAGTTTGTTCGGTAAATTACCAAACTTCTGCCTCATGGGTGAAAACTTTTGTGAATTTGGAATAAAAAAAAGTGTAAAATACTGCATGAGGTATTTTATCTCCAATTTTTTTTTACGTTCAGTAAAAAATAAAATAAAATTGTGAATAGAGCACTAGTTCAGAAAACAATAGTAAACCTTCAAGTTCTTGCAAACAGAATTGCCATAAATGAGGTTCCTAACTAAGGCTTTCTTTCCACGAACGGTTGAGATGTGTGCTCAGCAAGCAGTTACTAGGCAGCAATAAGCAGTTATCATGCAGCAACAAGCATTTACCAGGCAGAAGTGAGCAGTTGAGAGAGTTTGAGAGGCATTTCACTACCTATCAACAGTTTGTGGAAAGGAGGCCTTAGTATGCTGGGGGGGGGGTTAGGGGCAGCACCATTACTTACCTACTAGGGCAGGCATGGGCAAACTTGGCTCTCCAGCTGTTAAGGAACTACAAATCCCACAATGCGTTTGCCTTTATGAGTCATGACTGTGGCTGTCAGACTCCTGCAATTCATTGTGGGACTCGTGGTTCCTCAACAGCTGGAGGGCCAAGTTTGCCCATGCCTGTACTAGGGGCTACTTCAAAGAATCCTGCAGTACAGTACACTCCCAGCCACAATGCATGCCAGCAGTTGCATGCCGCAATGTATACTGGGAGCTGTACTATGCAGTGCGGCCAGGAGCACTCTACAGTGGGATTCTTTTAGGTGCGGCAAGCTGCAGCTGGCAATCATCACAGGGACAAGGGGCTACACGAGCAGCCCCCAGGTAAGAGATGGTACTCCCCAACCCCCATTAGCATACCAAGTTCCAAATCTTCCTTATAGAGAGGTTCAATTTGGTTACAAAAATTCTACAGGTGCACTTACACGAAACATGAGGCAAATGAAATCAATGTAGCTTTACTTACTTTGGGCTTCCTGCAGCCCCTAGAAGTCTGTGTCCCTCACAGCAGTTGTGTTGTCGCCCATTCTTCTGTTGTCCACCCCATAGTGGTCACTGGCTTCTGCACATGCATGGGTGCATGCACCGCTCATGCGCCTGTGGCTGGGAGTGTTCTGCGCAGTAGTACTGCACTTGTGCAGAATGCTCCCAGGCATGAGAACTCAGCATTGCACGCATACACCTGTGCTTGCACAGAAGCCACTGCTGAGGGGGACAAAGGAAGAATGGGTGGCAGCAGAACTGCAGCGAGGACTACACAAGACTTCTAGTCCTGGAGGAGGCTCCAGGTAAGTAAAGCTAATCTGATTTAAAGGAGGAACTGTAGTGAAAATGACAACATAATTACTTATTATATTACAATAATTATCTATAGATTTAGCAAGTGGTTTCCCATTGTAAAATCTTTCCGCTCCCTGATTTACATTCTGAAATATATCCCTGGTGGTGAGTGATAGCTTTAGTTCTGCCAGGTGTTCTGCGCGGAATGTTCATTACTGAGTTCTATGCACAGAGGAAGATATTGCTTGCTTGTTGGTTGGAAAAAGCCACAATTTTTTCCCACAATGCAATGAGGGTCAAAGACAGCAAACTGTCATGACATCCCACTGTGGGAGGGGCTTGGCAGTCCTGCTGGTCTATTTGGTTGCAGTAATGCATGAATCACACCAGAAACAAGCATGCAGCTAATCTTGTTAGAACAGTCAGAACCACCTGACATGCTGCAAGCTTGTTCAGGGTCTAGAACTAAAAATATTACAGGCAGGGGATTGGCAGGATAGCCAGGAAACTGGTATTGCTTAAAAGGAAATAAATATGGCAGCCTCCATATACCTCTCACCTCAGGTATCCCTTTAAGCTGTGCTGGTGGCTGCTCTTGCTGTGCGTAGCTAGCTGACACAAGCCCAGTCCTAATGCAGTTGGCCACTTACCTACACTTTTAAACTCAGCTCTCCTCTTCCTGCTACACACTGCCTCTCCCCACATCTTCCTGCGTGATGGGGGGTTGCTGCTGTGTGATGGGGCAGCTGTGTCTGCGGTGTGACAGGAGGGCAGCTGCTGTGTGATGGGGAGGGGGCAGATGCAGCTTCTGTGTGACTGGGAGGGGGGAGCAGATACAGCTTCTGTGTGACCAGGGGGAAGCAGCTTAGGCTGCTGTGTGATGGGGGGGGGGGTAGGGTAGATATGGCTTCTGTGTGATGGGGGGCTGCTGCTGTGTAATGGGGAGGGGGCAGCTGCGGCTTCTGTGTGACCGGGGGAAGCAGCTGTGGCTTCTGTGTGACCGCGGGAAGCGGATGCTGTGCGATGGGGGGCTGCTGCTGGCCGTGTGCTGGGGCAGCTGCTGCTGTGCATGCACAATCTGTGTCCCTCTCCCTCCCCCTGACATGGAGTATGTGAGCTCAGCTAGTAACTGTGAGGATGCTGATGCATGAGGCTAGCTTCTGCTGCTGGCCCTGCTGGAGCAGGCAGAAGATGGCAGGCACAGGGGAGACAGGCAGCAAGCTGTGGGATTCCACGCCAAAGGAATCAATTTCAAACAAGTCAAGTTCAGGAGGCAGAGCTATTCAAGCTTTTCCCAATCTCCCTCCTTTTGACATCAAATCCACGCCCCCTGCCAGTGATTGGCCAAGGGAGCAGTGGAATTTATTGTGACAGCCTCAGCCCATAGTGATAGCTGTAGGCTGATGCTAGTGCCAAGCCCCGCCCACAACATGTTGCAATGGGCTCTATTCATAAAACATTTGCGGTAAAAAAAATCTTGGAGGGAAACCACCGCATTGGTATTTTACACTTTTGTGTGCTAATTCATATAAATGTTTACACTTGCGATAATAGGTCGGGGAATTCCCCACTAAACTGGCGGTGCTGCTGAGTTGTTACATTTGCTGGCTGAGTTGATACATTTTCTCCTGCAGAGACAGAGTTAGTATAAAGGAGGCAGCCCCAGCATCCCTTTACATGTGCATTTTCTGCCTTCTCCTGAATCTGCACTGAATCTGTCTATTAGTCTTCCTTAGGGCTCGTTTCCACTATCGCGAATCTGCATGCGTCCAACGCATGCAGATTCGCACATGTAATGCAAGTGGATGGGCCTGTTTCCACTGTAGCGTTGTTGAGGTGCGTTTTTTTCAGCGGTAAAAAAACGCACAAAAGAGCCAACGAATTCGCCTGCGAGTGGAATGCATGAGAATCGCCGCTAATGTATTTAATAGTAAAAACGCATGCGTTTGTTACATGCGTTTTTACCCGCGATTTCGCGTGCGATTTCGCACCTTTTTCAATTTTATTTTGCCCTGGCAGTGTCAAGGTTAATTTCGCATGGCACCCTGCCATGCGAAATCGCACGCGAAATCGCGGGTAAAAACGCATGCGGAAACGCATCCGCATGCGTTTTTACAAGCGTCGGAATGCCGGCGAAATCGCGTCGCAACAGTGGAAACAAGCCCTAAACAATCTATTTAATTGCTGCAGCTTAGAAGAACTTCAATAAATGTTACACATGCAGGCTTTCAGATTCAGGAGAAGGAGAGGCAGAAAAATGCACATGTAAAGGGATGCTGGGGCTGCCTCCTTTATACTAACGCTGTCTCTGCAGGAGAAAATGTATCAACTCAGCCAGCAAATTTAACAACTCAGCAGCACCGCCAGTTTAGTGCGGGAATTCCCCGACCTATTATCGCAAGTGGAAACATTTATATGAATTAGCACACAAAAGTAATTACCGATGCAGTGTTTTCCCTCCAAGATTTTTTTTTTACCGCAAATGTTTTATGAATAGAGACCATTGTGTGGAGATTATGTGAACACGTGTCACTGAAGGTTAATTCATAAAGATTAGAGCAGGCGGAATGTGAGCGGAGAAACCCGGCTGTTTAGATATTGCAATAAGCCAGCGGATAACTGGCCAAGTTAATGGAGAGACAGACCTTCCAGGCAGCTGCAGTGAGAACAGATCAAAAAATGCATCCCGGAATACCAAGGCTGTGTTTTTTAACCCCTTGGGTACCTGTTTTCAGATATATTTTACATCAAAAAACCTGCATGTGTAACATTTCTTGAAGTTCTTCTAAGCTGCAGAAATTAAATAGATTGTTTAGAAAGACTATTAGACAGATTCAGAGAAGATTCCGGGCAAGGAGAGGCAGTTTTAAAAAGAATGCAGATGTAAAGGGATGCTGGGGCTGCCTCCTTTATACTAACTTTGTCTCTGCACAGAGAAATGTATCAACTCAGCCAGCAAATGTAACAACTGAGCAGCACCGCCAGTTTAGTGCGGGAATTCCCCGACCTTTCATCGCAAGTGTAAACATTTTTATGAATTAGCACACAAAAGTCTAAAATGCGGTATTTTCCCTACAAGACTTTTTTTCACCGCAAATGCTTTATAAATAGAGCCCAATGTTCTCTTTGCTGTAGCTCACATTTCAATGGCAGCCCTGACAATGGAGAGGCTGCAGCTGCGATATCACACACACAGAACCTGTAACTTCATAAATGTCCCCTGGGGGGGGTACTTACCTCGGGAGGGGGAAGCCTCTGGATCCTATCGAGGCTTTCCCTGTCCTCCATCCCACAGTGGCTGCGCTGGGCCCCCGAAACCACAAGGAAAGTCGACTGTGGCAATATTAACCTTCCCCAGCGAAGGCGCAGTAGCGGCTCTCTGCTCGGGATCAGGTGGAAATAGCCGATCCTGATCGGGACCACTCTACTGTGCAAGCGAATTGTGCCTGTGCAGTAGATCAGATCCAATTGGGATTGGCTATTTCAGAATGACCCCGAGCTTAGAGCCGCTACTGAGCTGGAGCCGGGAAGGTAAATATTTACATGGCTGCCGTTCAGGGACCGCTAGCACTGCGAACGTGGGATGGAGGAGGATGGGGAAGCCTCAATAGGATCCAGAGGCTTCCCCCTCCCATGGTAAGTGTCCCCAGGAGACATTTTTTAAAGTTACAGGTCCTCTTTAAAGTGTCCATACATCAAGCAGTGATGGGTAGATTTGACCAAGGGATAGATCGCTCTCTGATCAGAGAGAGATCCATCAGCTGCCCATACACCACAGGCCGATTCCCAATCAATTTCATGCTACAAATCTTTTGGAAATCAACCCAGTGCGCAGCCTTGCCGCTGTTCCCTGGTGTGCACGTGTGCATTTATACATTACCTGTCCTGTGTCGCAGTGCCCATCCAGCATCCCAATCCGCTGCTCTTCCATCACACATGCTGATGGCATATATGGGGCTGAGGGAAAAGGGGCAGGACACTGTGACACAGGACAGGTAATTAGAGATGTCGCAAACGGTTCGCCAGCGAACGGTTCCAGGCGAACTTTGGGGGTTCGCGTTTGCCTACATCAGGCGAACTTTTGCGGAAGTTCGATTCGCCCCATAATGCTCTATTGAGCAAAACTTTGACCCTCCATATCACTGTCAGCAGACATGTTATTGCCAAACACAATGGGCTCTATTCTCAATGAGTTTCCGCATGCGGTAAAGTACATGCGGGAAGTTTGCACCCAAAATACCGGCAAGTTGGGATTCTCAAAATGTTCCGCATGTTTTTTCCGCATGCGGAAAAAGTGTGATAAAAGTGCGGGATTCATGCGGTAAAATTTCCGCAAAAGTCGGTATTTTCCGCAATAAAAGATCAATTCTCAAAGATGTTCAGGCGCATCTTTTCTTCGTTAATTACCGAATTTTTATCACCTACAAGAAGTAGGTGATATATTCCGCATCCCATTGACTTTAATGAAGTGTGGAGGCTTAAGGGCTGTGCTTGGTGGACTTTAACTTTTTTTTTTTAAACACTTTTTCATGCGACCTTTTTACCGCATGATTCCCGCATGAATAATGCCTGTTTCCGCATCTTTTTTCCCGCATGCGGCAAACATGCGGAAAATGTTAGTGAATGCTAAAAAAATGCGGAGTTTACCGCTGGCGGGAATTTACCGGTAAAATTTTGCGGTACTTTTGGCTCTTTGAGAATAGAGCCCAATGCTGGAGGACCCGCCCGCCCTCAAGCTAGGTCCTTATACCATTTGACTCAGTTGTCTGCCTACACTAATTAGTTATGGGACAGCTGCTACACACACTGCTAGGGAGATTTTAATTAGCCTCTTTGGGCTCCCTCCTCAAACCTCCCACCCTTCTACTCATTCCCTCCTCCCTCCTACCGGAGGGAGGAGGGTCTCTTCTGCCAGGGAATTATACTATTTTAAAAACCAGTATACATCATACCATAGCTGGGAATCGAACCCAGATCTCACTGTGTGGTGGGCAAGTCACCCTAACCACTGTACCACTACAGTAGTAAGTGAAGCTGGCCTAAAATTTACCATTTATGCTCAATGCAATAGAAACAATAGGTTGCTTAAAGGAGAACTGTAGTGAGAGGTATATGGAGGCTGCCATATTGATTTCCTTTTAAGCTATACCAGTTGCCTGGCAGCCCTGCTGATCTATTTGGCTGCAGTAGTGTGAATCACACCAGAAACAAGCATGCAGCTAATCTTGTCAGATCTTATAAAAATGTCAAACACCAGATCTGCTGCATGCTTGTTCAGGGTCTAGGGCTAAAAGTTTTGGAGGCAGAGGATCTGCAGGATAGCCAGGTAACTGGTATTGCTTAAGAGAAAATCAATATGGTAGCCTCCATTTACCTTTCACTACAGTTCTCCTTTAAGGCTGCTTACACACAGGGACGTTACTGGCGCACGTTAGTGCGCCTGTAACGCTCCCCCAACGTACAGCAATGTAACACAAGTGGGCTGTTCACACAGCCCACGTTGCGTTACATGTAACGCTGCACGTTCTCCCGAAAGTGCAGCATGCTACGGCGTTAGAGCGGCTATAGCCGCGTTAGACTGTTTGCACATGCTCAGTGGGGGGCAGAGAGGAGGCAGGGAGAGCCAGCTACAGTAGCCGCGCACATGGCTACTTAATATTCACTGCACTGGCGGCAGCTGATTGACCGGCGGGACCACGTGATGCGGAGTGTCTCGCTCCGCATCACGTGGTCCCGCCGGCCAATCAGCGCCACTCTGGGAGACCTTATAGGGATAGAGCTGCCTAACGCGGCTCACTCTACTGTCCTATCTTGCAGCACCATACGTTGTGTTAGGTGCACATTATGCGACCTTAACGTGGCACCTAACACAACGTCTTGGTGTGCAAGTAGCCTAAAGGGAACCTTAACTGAGAGTGATATGGATGTTTCCTGTAAACAATACCAGTTGCCTGGCAGTCCAGCTGACATTTGTGACTGCAATAGTGGCTGAATCACACCCTGAAACAAGCATGCAGCTAATCCAGTCTGACTTCAGTCAGAGCACCTGATCTGCATGCTTGTTCAGGGGCTGTGGCTAAAAGTATTAGAGACACGGGATCAGCAGGCAATTCAGGCAACTGGTATTATTTTAAAAGGAAAAATCCATATCCTTCTCCATTTAGGTTCCCTTTAAGGATTTGTAGCATAAAAGCCAACTCACATTGGCTGGGATTTGAACCTGGGTCTCACTGTGTGGTGGGCATGCACCCTAACCACTGTACCTCATAGAAAATCATTGCACAAGCGCTTTTATCTAAAATCACCAGCGCTTAAATGAAAAATCGAAAACGCTCCGTGTAAACAAGCCCTTAGGCCTTATTCACACCATACGCGTTGCCGTGCACATTTCAGCAGCAAGTATATTATGCCATCAGCAAGAACATCAGAAGTGCATAGAGCGCACTTCTGACGCTCAGACTGCGCACTGCGCAGCAGCGTGATGCGCTATCGCACTGCTGAATGCATATTTGCCAAAGCACCTTGCTGATTCCATTCACTGTAATTCATAGAATCTGCTGCGCAACGCAGATGGCGTGGTGCGCTTGTGTCCCGAACTCACGGCCATATGCCTTGCCTAATGTGAACAAGGCCTAAGGCCTGATACACACTTTCAATTATGATTGGACAATCACTGACCAAGTTTACCAACTCCATGTAATATGAGGACTTACCTAATGTGCTCATAGTATTGAATATTTGTTACATTCAACTTAAGGTAACCATACATCAGTAGATTACGGGCAGATTCAACAAAGAGACAAATTTATCTGTAAGCGAATCTGATTAGAGAGAGATCTGCATCTTTGTTGAGCTGCCATATACAGCATTAAATCTTCAGGGAATCGGCTGAGTCCGCTGTATCTGCCCTGCCGCTGCCCCCTAATGTATAAATTATATAAATGTGCCCCCCAATGTGTGCATTTACACATTACCTTTCCTGTGTCAGCCTCCACGTGGTGTCCGTCTGTCCTCCGGGTAGCTCTGCCGCATACACGCTGGTGACGGCGCACAGTGTCACACGCTATGTGCTGCCGCCAGTGTGTATGCGGCAGAGCCACCCGGAGGACGGACGGGGCCCACGCGGAGGCTGACACAGGATAGGTAATATATAAATGCACACAACGGGGGGCACATTTATACATGGGGCAGTGGCGGAGGTTTTTCGTCGTTTCGTCACTCGTTCCGAAATTGGCCGCCATACCGCCGCACACCTGACCAACCAACTTCGGCCTGACATCTTGCAATTGGTGCGATCGAGTAACACGACCAATTTCGGCCCACAATTGGTCACATAGTTGGTCGGGCCTGTACTAGGTTGCATCAATTTTCAACCAATTCAATAATAATAATCAAATGTTTTGGTCAATCAGCTTCCAAAGTCACCTGATATATGGGCACCTTACATGGTCAATGATTGGCAAATCATAATTGAAGGTGTTTGCTAAGCTTTAGTCAAACGTCACTTTCCTTAACCACTTGAGGACCACAGCCTTTTTTTCCATTCAAACCACTGCAGCTTTCACGATTTATTGCTCGGTCATACAACCTACCACCTAAATGAATTTTACCTCCTTTTCTTGTCACTAATACAGCTTTCTTTTGGTGCCATTTGATTGCTGCTGCGAGTTTTACTTTTTATTATAATTATCAAAAAAGATATGAATTTTGTCAAAAAAATGACTTTTTTAACTTTCTGTGCTGACATTTTTCAAATAAAGTAAAGTTTCCTATACATTTGAGCGCAAAAGTTATTCTGCTACATGTCTTTGATAAAAAAAAAAAAAAAAACATTCAGTGTATATTTATTGGATTGGGTAAACGTTATAGCGTTTACAAACTATGGTGCCAAAAGTGAATTTTCCCATTTTGAAGCATCTCTGACTTTCTGACCACCTGTCATGTTTCATGAGGTGCTAAAATTCCAGGATAGTATAAATACCCCCCAAATGTCCCCATTTTGGAAAGAAGACATCCCAAAGTATTCAATGAGAGGTATGGTGAGTTCATAGAAGATTTTATTTTTTGTCACAAGTTAGCGGAAAATGACACTTTGTGACAAAAAAAAAAAAAAAAAAAAAGAAGAAGTTTCCATTTGTTCTAACTTGCGACCAAAAAAAAATGAAATCTGCTACGGACTCACTATGCTCCTCTCTGAATACCTTGAAGTGTCTACTTTCCATAATGGGATAATTTGTGGGGTGTGTTCACTGTCCTGGCATTTTGGGGGGCCTAATTGTAAGCACCCCTGTATCGCCATACTCAGGAGAAGTAGTATAATGTGTTTTGGGGTGTATTTTTACACATACCCATGCTGGGTGGGAGAAATATCTCCGTAAATGACAATTTTTTTTTTTTTTTTTTACACACAATTGTCTATTTACAGAGATATTTCTCCCACTCAGCATGGGTATGTGTAAAAATACACCCCAAAACACATTATACTACTTCTCCTGAGTACGGCGATACCACATGTGTGGCACTTTTTTGCATCCTAACTGCGCTAAGGGGCCCAATGTCCAATGAGTACCTTTAGGATTTCACGGGTCATTTTGCGACATTTGGTTTCAAGACTACTCCTCACGGTTTAGGGCCCCTAAAATGCCAGGGCAGTATAGGAACCCCACAAATGACCCCATTTTAGAAAGAAGACACCCCAAGGGGGGGGGGGGGAATCAGTGTGCTTGGGTGCAGACTAGGGTGGCTGCAGCCTGCCCTGGTGGTCCCTCGGACACTGGGACCACCAGGGCAGGAGGCAGCCAGTATAATAGGCTTTGTATACATTACAAAGCCTATTATACTCTTTACATGCGGCTATCTGGGTGCTAGTAACCCGCCGGCGCTTCCGAACAGCCGGCGGGTTACAGCGCAAGGGGCGGCTGATCGCGCTACGAATGACGCAATCGCCGCATAACCACGCCTGCCGCCGCCGCCTCCGCCGATGGGCGTATTGCGGTCGTTTAGGCCCAGTTTTTGCCGCCGCCCATCGGCTGGGGGCGGTCGGCAAGTGGTTAAGGTGCACACAACACACATCCAATTTTGATTGACCAATGTTTGCCCAACAGATTTTGAATGCATTGAGCAGATTGCACAGGTAAGGTGTCTGGAAGTGGTAAAATTGGGTAATGATTGGACAATCAAAATTGAATGTGTATGTACCCTAAACTTGGCCAAAAACAATCTGTAAGGATTCCTCCTGTGGCGTGTTCTGTCCATTGCGGTGGAGCCGCAAATGGACAGTTCTGGCTTGTCAGCCTGCATTCGGTTGTGCATTCGCAATGAGTCAGATTGTCATTTGCAATTGCTCTGCAGTTCTGGGCAGCTCAGGATGCTGTCATCATTGCACCAATGGCTTACTACAGCTGAGCTGCAGCCAGATAGCCCTGGATTTTCTGCAGGCATGTTGTTACATAATACTGCATGTATTTCCTATGAGAGTCCTTTGCATTCACAATCAGCTAGCAAATGGTAATCAAGCCAGCTCAGGATTGAATGATTACCATTCAGCTGTGTGAAGATTTGCATGCTTGCATTCATTGGTCAATGCCGGCATAAAAGTCTGCCTCCCCTTTTAGACCTCGCCCACCATAGCGTTTAGCTCTCTGAGTTGGCATTGGGTCTATGCTGTAAAAGTTGTTATTGTAAATGTATAATGCCTTGCTTTGTATTGGCATGTCTGCTGGATGTTTGCTGACCTGCGGGGGCTCAGTGAAATCCTTCTGATCCTTATAGTTAGATTCTGCCAGCACAGCATTGATGACTGGTAGTATTCCTTTTAGCCTTGTTCTTGAGGACGAACTACAGCAGCGGTCGCCATTAGTTCGCTCCTACCTCTTAGTCTTGTCTATCTCCGTGTGAATGTCACCATCACTGAAACAGCGACTAGATTGGCTGAGCATTCTGTCTGTTGTCCGTCTTGTGCTTATCTACATATACGCACCTGTGGTAGTAAAGTGGTTAATATCCAAATTAAGTAGTGGATTATTGGTAATTTTTTCCAATATTTCACCAGAAGCTTTCTCTGGCCTTCAAATTACTACAGCACTCTTTTTTAATGTATGCAAAAAAAAAAAAAAAAAAATCCATTGGGTAGATATGACACCCCCTCCCTCCCGTGTTTTCCCTTGTTGCTATTCTCCAGTCAAGTCTGCCATTAGTTTCAGAAGAAAAAGAACACTGACATGTTTGTGATGGGGGTATTCCAGTGCTTAACCACTTCCCGACCGCCTAACGCACAGAGGCGGCCGGGAAGTGGAGCCCTGAAGGACCGGCTCACCCACAGAGGCGGCGATCCTTCTAAGGGCATGGGCGGAGCGATCGCGTCATCCGTGACGCGATCCTCCGCCGGCGCCTGTCACCGCTCGCCCGCCGCAACATCCCGCCGGCTATACGGAAGCGCCGGCGGGATGTTAACCCCGCGATCGCCGCATACAAAGTGTATAATACACTTTGTAATGTTTACAAAGTGTATTATACAGGCTGCCTCCTGCCCTGGTGGTCCCAGTGTCCGAGGGACCACCAGGGCAGGTTGCAGCCACCCTAGTCTGCACCCAAACACACTGATTTCTCCCCCCCCCTGCCCCAGATCGCCCACAGCACCCCTCAGACCCCCCCCCCCCCTGCCCACCCCCCAGACCCCTGTTTGCACCCAATCACCCCCCTAATCACCCATCAATCACTCCCTGTCACTATCTGTCAACGCTATTTTTTTTTATCTCCCCCTGCCCACTGCCCCCTCCTGATCACCCCCCCCACCCCTCAGATTCTCCCCAGACCCCCCCCCCAACCCCCCCCCCCCCTGTGTACTGTATGCATCTATCCCCCCTGATCACCTGTCAATCACCTGTCAATCACCCGTCAATCACCCCCTGTCACTGCCACCCATCAATCAGCCCCTAACCTGCCCCTTTGCGGGCAATCTGATTACCCACCCACACCAATAGATCGCCCGCAGATCCGACATCAGATCACCACCCAAACGCAGTGTTTACATCTATTCTCTCCTCTAAACACCCACTAATTACCCATCAATCACCCCCTATCACCACCTGTCACTGTTACCCATCAGATCAGACCCTAATCTGCCCCTTGCGGGCACCCAATCACCCGCCTACACGCTCAGATTGCCCTCAGACCCCCCCTTATCAATTCGCCAGTGCAATATTTACATCTGTTCTTCCCTGTAATAACCCACTGATCACCTGTCAATCACCCATCAATCACCCCCTGTCACTGCCACCCATCAATCACCCCCTGTCACTGCCACCCATCAATCAGCCCCTAACCTGCCCCTTGCGGGCAATCTGATCACCCACCCACACCAATAGATCGCCCGCAGATCCGACATCAGATCACCACCCAAACGCAGTGTTTACATCTATTCTCTCCTCTAAACACCCACTAATTACCCATCAATCACCCCCTATCACCACCTGTCACTGTTACCCATCAGATCAGACCCTAATCTGCCCCTTGCGGGCACCCAATCACCCGCCTACACGCTCAGATTGCCCTCAGACCCCCCCCTTATCAATTCGCCAGGGCATTATTTACATCTGTCCTTCTGTCATGATCGCTGCTGCAGCAGGCATTGCTGGAAGTAGTAGTGCTGCAGCTCAGGTAGTTCTGATCTCTTTCCATGCAAGCTGCATAGCTTTGTCTGCCTTTCCCTGCTGTCAGCTTGTGACTGATTATCATTCACCTGTGTGGGAATCTGCATGTCTGCTCCCATTGGATGACCTCAGTATAAAGATCTGCTTCCTGCAGGACTCCTCGGGTTTTCATAGCTTCAGTTTAAGCCTGTCTTGCTGTCGCTTCAGCCCCCGATCGTGTTTCTTGTTCTAAAGATACTTTGCTGGTTTTGCATCATATATTGGTTCATTGCCCATATATATGCATACCAGCACGTTTATTATTTTCCTTGTATTCGTGTTACGTTGATACATCAGTGACGCTGATATATACGTACACAAACTGTCTATATCCTGTGTTCAGTTAGTCAGTTCTAGCACGTTGATCACCCGTGCTGAGCTAGTTATCCTGTTCCTGGTCCTGTTTGTGGATTGCGTTCATCTCTGCGAAGAGATAGCGAATCCTTCTGAGTCCTGTTCCCTGTATTACTCCAATCCTAGTCAGCGTTCCTGCTTATGTCATATATCGGTTCATTGCCGATATATACATATGTTAGTCAGACGTTACAAATAGTTTCATTGATAGCTGTAATTGTAATACGCTAGGATACATACTTATTGTATATTTGTCTGTGTTACGTTCATCTATCTTGATCCTGCTATTTCCTGACTATCCTGTCCTGTCTTTGTGAGGCACGCCATCGCTGCAACGCATTGGCTGCCTCATTCCAGTCTGTCTTGTTGTGGACGCTTGCTGTCACTAAGTAGCGGCTAGCTAGCAAGCGTTCATTCTGTCTACCTGTCCTGATCTCCTCAGTTCTGGTTTATGCGCTCAGCGCTACTTTGCGCTGAGACGTTATAGCGATAGCATTGTTTGTGGCTGTCGGATCTGCACCGGCTCTGTGCACCACAATCTCCTTTTGGAGTCAGTCCTCCCCTCCACTATACTGGGGATAGCCTGTTTCCTTGTGCTAGTGTGTGTACCTCCTCCACGTCAGCTCATGCGTTGCATGCTGACTGTGGAGAATACACCACCAAGCCTTACACCTTCCCTGTAATAACCCACTGATCACCTGTCAATCACCCATCAATCACCCCCTGTCACTGCCACCCATCAATCAGCCCCTAACCTGCCCCTTGCGGGCAATATGATCACCCACCCACACCAATAGATCGCCCGCAGATCCGACATCAGATCACCACCCAAGCGCAGTGTTTACATCTATTCTCTCCTCTAAACACCCACTAATTACCCATCAATCACCCATCAATCACCCCCTATCACCACCTGTCACTGTTACCCATCAGATCAGACCCTAATCTGCCCCTTGCGGGCACCCAATCACCCGCCTACACGCTCAGAATGCCCTCAGACCCTCCCTTATCAATTCGCCAGTGCATTAGTTACATCTGTTCTTCCCTGTAATAACCCACTGATCACCTGTCAATCACCTGTCAATCACCCATCAATCACCCCCTGGCACTGCCACCCATCAATCACCCCCTGGAACTGCCACTCATCAGCCCCTAACCTGCCCCTTGCGGGCAATCTGATCACCCACCCACACCAATAGTTCGCCCGCAGATCCGACGTCAGATCACCTCCCAAGGGCAGTGTTTATATCTGTTCTCTACCCTAAACACCCACTAATTACCCATCAATCACCCCCTGTCACTACTACCTATCAGATTAGACCCCTATCTGCCCCTAGGGCACTCAATCACCCGCCCACACCCTCAGAATGCCCTCAGGCCCCAGCCCTGATCACCTCGCCAGTGCATTGCTTGCATCTATTCCCCCCTCTAATCACACCTTGAGACACCCATCAATCACCTCCTGTCACCCCCTAGCACACCTACCCATCAGATCAGGCCCTAATTTGCCCCGTGTCGGCTCCTGATCACTCTGCCAAACCCTCGGATCCCCCTCAGACCCCCTTCCGATCACCTCCCCAGTGCATTGATTTCATCTATTTTCCCCTCTAACCACCCCCTGAGACACCCATCAATCACCTCCTGTCACCCCCCTAGCACTCCTATCCATCAGATCAGGCCCAATACAACCTGTCATCTAAAAGGCCACCATGCATATGACCGGTTCCACAAAATTCACCCCCTCATAGACCACCTGTCATCAAAATTTGCAGATGCTTATACCCCTGAACAGTCATTTTGAGACGTTTGGTTTCCAGACTACTCACGGTTTTGGGCCCGTAAAATGCCAGGGCGGTATAGGAACCCCAGAAACGGACCACATTTTAGAAAAAAGACACCCCAATGTATTCTGTTAGGTGTATGACGAGTTCATAGAAGATTTTATTTTTTGTCAAAAGTTAGCGGAAATTGATTTTTGTTTTTTTTTTCACAAAGTGTCATTTTTCACTAACTTGTGACAAAAAATAAAATCTTCTATGAACTCGCCATACACCTAACGGAATACCTTGGGGTGTCTTCTTTCTAAAATGGGGTCACTTGTGGGGTTCCTATACTGCCCTGGCATTTTAGGGGCCCTAAACCGTGAGGAGTAGTCTAGAAAACAAATGCCTCAAAATGACCTGTGATTAGGACGTTGGGCCCCTTAGCGCACCTAGGCTGCAAAAAAGTGTCACACATGTGGTATCGCCGTACTCAGGAGAAGTAGTATAATGTGTTTTGGGGTGTATTTTTACACATACCCATGCTGGGTGGGAGAAATCTCTCTGTAAATGGACAATTGTGTGTAAAAAAAATCAAACAATTGTCATTTACAGAGGTATTTCTCCCACCCAGCATGGGTATGTGTAAAAATACACCCCAAAACACATTATACTACATCTCCCGAGTACGGCGATACCACATGATTGGCACTTTTTTGCAGCCTAACTGCGCTAAGGGGCCCAAAGTCCAATGAGTACCTTTAGGATTTCACAGGTCATTTTTGTTTCAAGACTACTCCTCACGGTTTAGGGCCCCTAAAATGCCAGGGCAGTATAGGAACCCCACAAATGACCCCATTCTAGAAAGAAGACACCCAAACGTATTCCGTTAGGAGTATGGTGAGTTCATAGAAGATTTTATTTTTTGTCACAAGTTAGCGGAAAATGACACTTTGTGAAAAAAAAACAATTAAAATCAATTTCCGCTAACTTGTGACAAAAAAATAAAATCTTCTATGAACTCACCATACTCCTAACGGAATACCTTGGGGTGTCTTCTTTCTAAAATGGGGTCATTAGTGGGGTTCCTATACTGCCCTGGCATTTTAGGGGCCCTAAACCGTGAGGAGTAGTCTTGAAACAAAAATGACCTGTGAAATCCTAAAGGTACTCATTGGACTTTGGGCCCTTTAGCGCAGTTAGGGTGCAAAAAAGTGCCACACATGTGGTATCGCCGTACTCGGGAGAAGTAGTACAATGTGTTTTGGGGTGTATTTTTACACATACCCATGCTGGGTGGGAGAAATACCGCTGTAAATGGACAATTGTGTGTAAAAAAATCAAAAGATTGTCATTTACAGAGGTGTTTCTCCCACCCAGCATGGGTATGTGTAAAAATACACCCCAAAACACATTGTACTACTTCTCCCAAGTACGGTGATACCACATGTGTGGCACTTTTTTGCACCCTAACTGTGCTAAAGGTCCCAAAGTCCAATAAGTACCTTTAGGATTTCACAGGTCATTTTGAGAAATTTCGTTTCAAGACTACTCCTCACGGTTTAGGGCCCCTAAAATGCCAGGGCAGTATAGGAACCCCACAAATAACCCCATTTTAGAAAGAAGACACCCCAAGGTATTCCGTTAGTAGTATGGCGAGTTCATAGAAGATTTTATTTTTTGTCACAAGTTAGCGGAAAATGATTTTAATTGTGTTTTTTCACAAAGTGTTATTTTCCGCTAACTTGTGACAAAAAAATAAAATCTTCTATGAACTCACCATACTCCTAACGGAATACCTTGGGGTGTCTTCTTTCTAAAATGGGGTCATTTGTGGGGTTCCTATACTGCCCTGGCATTTTAGGGGCCCTAAACCGTGAGGAGTAGTCTTGAAACGAAATTTCTCAAAATGACCTGTTTTATCCTAAAGGTACTCATTGGACTTTGGGCCCTTTAGCGCAGTTAGGGTGCAAAAAAGTGCCACACATGTGGTATCGCCGTACTCAGGAGAAGTAGTATAATGTGTTTTGGGGTGTATTTTTACACATACCCGTGCTGAGTGGGAGAAAGATCTCTGTAAATGGACAATTGTGTGTAAAAAAAATTAACAAATTGTCATTTACAGAGATATTTCTCCCACCCAGCATGGATATGTGTAAAAATACACCCCAAAACACATTATACTACTTCTCCTGAGTACGGCAATACCACATGTGTGGCACTTTTTTGCAGCCTAACTGCGCTAAGGGGTCCAAAGTCCAATGAGCACCTTTAGGCTTTACAGGGGTGCTTACAATTTAGCACCCCCCAAAATGTCAGGACAGTAAACACACCCCACAAATGACCCCATTTTGGAAAGTAGACACTTCAAGGTATTCAGAGAGGGGCATGGTGAGTCCGTGGCAGATTTCATTTTTTTTTGTCGCAAGTTAGAAGAAATGGAAACTTTTTTTTTTTCACAAAGTGTCATTTTCCGCTTACTTGTGACAAAAAATAATATCTTCTATGAACTCACTATGCCTCTCAGTGAATACTTTGGGATGTCTTCTTTCCAAAATGGGGTCATTTGGGGGGTATTTATACTATCCTGGAATTCTAGCCCCTCATGAAACATGACAGGGGGTCAGAAAAGTCATAGATGCTTGAAAATGGGAAAATTCACTTTTTGCACCATAGTTTGTAAACACTATAACTTTTACCCAAACCAATAAATATACACTGAATGGTTTTTTTTTTTTTTATCAAAAACATGTTTGTCCACATTTTTCGCGCTGCATGTATACAGAAATGTTACTTTATTTGAAAAATGTCAGCACAGAAAGTTAAAAAAATCATTTTTTTGCCAAAATTCATGTCTTTTTTGATGAATATAATAAAAAGTAAAAATCGCAGGAGCAATCAAATAGCACCAAAAGAAAGCTTTATTAGTCACAAGAAAAGGAGCCAAAATTCATTTAGGTGGTAGGTTGTATGAGCGAGCAATAAACCGTGAAAGCTGCAGTGGTCTGAATGGAAAAAAAGTGGCCGGTCCTTAAGGGGTAGAAAGCCCTAGGTCCTCAAGTGGTTAATAAGGCTGCTTTGTGGTTGAAAGGACCCGATTGCCAGTTTCTTAGGGATGGTCGGAAATGGTGATTTCCGATTCTAGGGAAAATCGGATTACTGAAAATGCAGATTACCCATTTCAGAGGAAAGTCTTATTTTGTTAATAAAGTTGGTTAATTATAATACTTTTGAATATTGGACCAGTCAGAGAATGTGGAAATTTACTGCAGTAATTGGAATACCATGGAAATTTTAGGCCAATCAAATGACTCATGAAATATTGGGGAATATCAGAGTCTTGTGTCACATGTAAAATAACAGTTGTAATATGATTTCCGCTGAAATAATTCTCCATTCTTTGATTGGTCCAATGCTTCTGAGTTCTGTGATTGGGCTAAAATTACAAGTTGCAGTAATGTGGCGTTCCTGCGGAAATCCTCCTATCTCTATAGTACTGATTGGCCATGATGTCATCTCTAGAGCTGGCCCGAACCTCCAATTTTCGGTTCGCGAACCTCCCGCAAAAGCTCGGTTCGCGCAAACTTTTGCGAACTGCAATAGACTTCAATGGGGAGGCGAACTTAATTTATGCTGGCCACAAAAGTGATGGAAAAGATGTTTCAAGAGGTCTAACACCTGGAAGGAGCCACGGCGAAGTGGGATAGACGGCAAAAGTCCCAGGGAAAAATCTGGATTTGACGCAAAGCAGCGTTTTAAGGGCTGAAATCACATTGAATGCTAAATTGCAGGCTTTAAGTGCTTTAATTACATTCCCTGATTGATGTATACGCATGCAAGATGTTTTAGAGTACTGCTTCACACTGAAACACCAAACTCACTGTGTAACGCACCTCAAACAGCTGTTTGTGTAGTGACTGCCGTGCTGGACTGGTACCATGGCCAGAGTGCAGGCCGTGGTGGTTTTCAAGCCCATATGGTCGCCGGGCTGAGGTAGCTGAATGACGGAACCGTGACTCTCCAGCTGATCAAATTTGGTCTGTCCGCAAACAACTTATTATCTTGGGTGTGCCCCCCCCCCCCCCCCCAAACACACTCATAGCCGGTGGTCATTGCTTCATTGTGATACGCAAGCCCCTTCACCGCGACAAGATAATGATCACAAAGGGGAACTGGCACATGTCTTTTGTTTTGTTGTTGCAGCCGCAGTGCAGCCAGAAAAAAAATAGGCAGGCATGTACATGTGCCAATTAGACTAATTTTCAGACTAGTTTGTCGCTCTGCTCTGCCCAGTGTGGACCCCGCTTACCTCCAAGCTCTTGCCCGGATCACACCTCTGCCCGCAGCAGCAAGACCATCCCCTGGCCGCAGGACTCCTCTCCTGGTGCCTGCAGCCCGCCCGACGCCAGTGCCTGCAGCTGCCCGGCCACCCACAGACAAGCCCGGATAGACCTGCGGGCTGGACCCTCTCTCCGGGAGCCTCCATCCTGCGGCTCCCGGAATCGGGCGGACGTGCTGAGGCCGCCAGCACCTCCGCCACCAGCAAGACCGGCCGCTGGCCGCATGACACCTCTCCTGGTGCCCGTAGCCCACCCGCCGCCAGACACATCTCCGGGGACCCACAGACAAGCCCGGACAGACCCGCGGGACGTATCCTCTCTCCCGGAGCCTCCATCCTTCTGCTCCCTGTACCAGCCCACACGTGTTGAGGCCGCCGGCAGCTCTAGGGAGCCGCATCTACCGGACCAGGACCTCCTCCTCCGCGAGGACAGCATCGGCAGAACCACCAGGGACCAGGACCAGCCTGTGGCCACATCTGGTCCCTGCTCCGGAAGCCAGCTGAAGCATTCACAGTGGGTGGTCATCCTCCGCCACTGCAGGCCGCTACCTTAGACCACTCTGGACGGCTAGGCCCCCCACATGGCCTTCAGCACACTACAGCCAACCTCAAGGCTGCACCTCCTGAAAGCCTGCCAAACACTTGGAACCACCGGAGCCCGGACACTGCAGCTGCGGCAGGACAAAGAAGCAGCCGAACCCACATTTCAGACTGCACTCATCAGGGGTAAGACTTGCCCTTTGACGCCTTCTACCCTGCCTGTCTGTGAGTCTGCCTGCTTGCCTGCTGACCCACTGTTGCCCTGCTTCTCTGTTTCTCTGCCCTGTCCTGCTTTGCTGCTTCTCTGCCCTCCAACCCTGCCAAACCCTGGGCCTACCCTGCCTGTGCCTAGCAGGTGTGCACTCCGGCTGACCCACAGCAGTCCTGCTCCTCTGCCCTCATACTGAAGACACGAGAATGCCATGCTCCTCCACCCCCCGCTGGCTGCCCCAACCATCCCTCGCGCCGGCTGCCATAGCCTGCCCATGCCGCCCACCGCCACCTGCACCACCTACACCAGGGAACAGCTTCTAGGGTGGGAACCACGTGGCCCCCCACCCCCTGAAGCCAGGCTTCTGACTACTGTAGTCTGGGACCCCATTCAGCAAGTCCTGGATCCAGCCCTGTAACTCCGGCCTGGCCAGCGGCGAAGAGGATGCCGTGCTGGAGTCGGGTGAGGCTATGGAAGAAAGGCCTACACTCAGCCATCCCCTCAGTCCTCCTGGCAAATGTCCAATCCCTCCCTAACAAAATGGACGAGCTGTGCCTCCTCTGCGACAGGAGAGACCTCAGCAGTAACACTCCGGCCCTCTGCTTCACGGAAACATGGCTACACGAGGACATCCCCGAGAACACCCTCCTTCTCCCAGGCTTCAGCATCATCAGAGCAGACAGGGACCATGTCCTCTCAGGGAAAAAAAGAGGGGGTGGCATCTGCTTTTACATCAGCTCTTCATGGTGCCCTACCCCCACGATACTCGATAGGAAGTGTTCTCTGGACCTGGAGCTACTACTGATCAACTGTAGGCCGCCATACTCACCACGGGAGTTTTCCTCTTATATCCTTGCTGGAGTTTACATCCCCCCCGATGCCGACGTCAAATCTGCGCTACTGGTCCTTAGCGACACCATCTCGCAGTGGGAGACATCTCTTCCGGACTCACTGTTCATCGTAGCGGGCGACTTTAACAAGGCCAACCTGTGCTAGGAGATGCCTCGCTATCATCAGCATGTAGCCTGCCCCACCAGGGGCCGGAGCACCCTTGACCACTGCTACACGGCATTGAAAGAGGCATACAAAGCAGTCCCACGGGCAGCCCTGGGCTCCCCTGACCACTGTCTCATACATCTTATCCCTACCTACAGGAGGCGCCTAGAATCAGCTAAACCGATCGTTAAGTCTACCAAGGTGTGGTCGGACGAGGCCAAACTGAAACTTCAAGCCTGTTTTGAATGCACCGACTGGAAGTCCCTGGAAACGCCGAACCTGGACAAATGGGTGGACAACATCGCCTCATACATCAGTTTCTGCGAGGACTCGTATGTACCAACGAAATCCTTCAAGGTGTATCCGAACAACAAGCCGTGGTTCACCAACAAGCTACGCCAGCTGCGGAGACGCAAGGAGGCTGCACACAAGTCCGGGAACCAGGAGGACTACAGAAGGGCAAGAAATGACCTTAAGAGCTGAGAGCTGCCAAAAAAAAAAAAAAAAGAGTACGCTGAGAGAATAAGAATCAACCTATGCTCAAACAACTCACGAGCTGTATGGAAGGGACTGAAGGCCGCCACTAACTACCAGAGTGGGGCCGAACCTCCGATTTTAGGTTCGCGAACCGGGTTCGCGAACTTCCGCGTAAGGTTCGGTTCGCGTAAAAGTTCGCGAACCGCAATAGACTTAAAGAGTAACTGTGAGCCCCCAAAGTGAAATTTAAATCTCTACAGCAATGTTTTATTTAGTATTAAAGTGATCCAAAAAGCCAATGCAGAACTTAAAAATCAATATAATTTTGTTACTATGTAGCCTTTTGCCCAAGCTAATGACGCAAAGCCGCATATCTGATACTGATGAGCATGCAGAGCATGCCTATGTCTGCCCGACCCCCCTCTCCCCCCTCTCCCCCCCAGGACCAGGTGCCGATCTATTCGCACCACAAACAGCTGACCGCTCTGACAGGGAGAGAGAGCGGCAGCACTTCCAGCGCAGCCACGGCAGAGCAGCCGCCACCGTGCATCTCTCTCACATGTCTCACATGTGACTCGGCGGCGGCTGCTCTGCCGTGGCTGCGCTGGAAGTGCTGCCGCTCTCTCTCCCTGTCAGAGCGGTCAGCTGTTTGTGGTGCGAATAGATCGGCACCTGGTCCTGGGGGGGGAGAGGGGGGAGAGGGGGGTCGGGCAGACATAGGCATGCTCTGCATGCTCATCAGTATCAGATATGCGGCTTTGCGTCATTAGCTTGGGCAAAAGGCTACATAGTAAGAAAATTATATTGATTTTTAAGTTCTGCATTGGCTTTTTGGATCACTTTAATACTAAATAAAACATTACTGTAGAGATTTAAATTTCACTTTGGGGGCTAGCAGTTACTCTTTAAATGGGGATGCGAACTTTGAAAAAAAAAATTATGCTGGCCACAAAAGTGATGGAAAAGATGTTTCAAGGGGTCTAACACCTGGACCCCTAGGTGGAGGAGTGGGATACATGCCAAAAGTCCCCGGGAAAAATCTGGATTTGACGCAAAGCAGCGTTTTAAGGGCAGAAATCACATTGAATGCTAAATGACAGGCCTAAAGTGCTTTAAAACATCTTGCATGTGTATACATCAATCAGGTAGTGTAATTAAGGTACTGCTTCACACTGACACACCAAACTCACCGTGTAACGCACCGCAAACAGCTGTTTGTGTAGTGACGGCCGTGCTGGACTGGTGCGCACCATGGCGAGAATGCAGTGGCGGGTTCACTGAACAGGAATACAGTGGCGGGTTCACTGAACAGAACAGGTATGCAGTGGCGGGTTCACTGAACAGGTATGCAGTGGTGGGTTCACTGAACAGAACAGGTATACAGTGGCAGGCTCACTGAACAGAACAGGTATGCAGTGGCGGGTTCACTGAACAGAACAGGTATGCAGTGGCAGGTTCACAGAACAGGTATGCAGTGGCAGGTTCACTGAACAGAACAGGTATACAGTGGTGGGTTCACTGAACAGAACAGGTATGCAGTGGCGGGTTCACTGAACAGAACAGGTATACAGTGGTGGGTTCACAGAACAGGTATGCAGTGGTGGGTTTACTGAACAGGTATGCAGTGGTGGGTTCACTGAACAGGTATGCAGTGGTGGGTTCACTGAACAGGTATGCAGTGGTGGGTTCACTGAACAGGTATGCAGTGGTGGGTTCACTGAACAGGTATGCAGTGGTGGGTTCACTGAACAGGTATGCAGTGGCAGGTTCACTGAACAGAACAGGTATACAGTGGCGGGTTCACTGAACAGAACAGGTATGCAGTGGCGGGTTCACTGAACAGGTATGCAGTGGCAGGTTCACTGAACAGGTATACAGTGGCGGGTTCACTGAACACAACAGGTATGCAGTGGTGGGTTCACTGAACAGGTATGCAGTGGTGGGTTCACTGAACAGGTATGCAGTGGCAGGTTCACTGAACAGAACAGGTATACAGTGGCGGGTTCACTGAACAGAACAGGTATGCAGTGGCGGGTTCACTGAACAGGTATACAGTGGCGGGTTCACTGAACACAACAGGTATGCAGTGGTGGGTTCACAGAACAGGTATGCAGTGGCAGGATTACTGAACAGGTATGCAGTGGTGGGTTCACTGAACAGGTATGCAGTGGTGGGTTCACAGAACAGGTATGCAGTGGTGGGTTCACTGAACAGGTATGCAGTGGCAGGTTCACTGAACAGGTATGCAGTGGCAGGTTCACTGAACAGGTATGCAGTGGTGGGTTCACAGTACAGGTATGCAGTGGTGGGTTCACAGAACAGGTATGCAGTGGTGGGTTCACTGAACAGGTATGCAGTGGTGGGTTCACTGAACAGGTATGCAGTGGTGGGTTCACAGTACAGGTATGCAGTGGTGGGTTCACAGAACAGGTATGCAGGGGCAGGTTCACTAAACAGGTATGCAGGTATCCAGTGGGCTCACTGAACAGAACAGGTATGGTGGGCTCACTGAACAGAACAGGTATGCAGCCAGGAACAAGCTAAGCCTAACTAATCTTTCCCTATGAGAGACAGTCTGCAGCAGCTCGCCCTACTCTCACTAACGCAGGCACACGAGTGAGCGTAATGGCCACCGCTGCCTGCCTTTTATTAGGGGGGGAGTGGCTCCAGGGGCTAGTGTAGCCTAATTGGCTACACTGGGCCTGCTGACTGATGTAGAGGGTCAAAGTTGACCCTCATGGTGCATTATGGGGCGAACCGAACTTCCGCAAAAGTTCGCCTGCGGGACGCAAACGCGAACCACTGAAGTTCGCATGCAACCGTTCGCAGGCGAACCGTTCGGCCCAACTCTACTAACTACAAGCCCCAACCCCAGCATGCAACACCCAGCCTGGCACTAGCAGAAGAACTCAGCAGATTCTACTGCAGGTTCGAGAACCAGGTAACACCGGAGGGAAACCTGGCACCGGCTTCCCCTCCTCTGTGCCCCGCAAACAACATCCAGAGCCTGTCCTCTCCCTCAGTATGTACAGAAGGATCCGCAACCAAGCAGAGGTGGAAACGCTGGTTTTTTAATCAAAAATTCCACATGACAGATGCAAAAAAATCACAAGGTTCAACTGACGCGTGTCGGGCTTACAATCTGCCCTTAGTCATAGTTAAAAGTGAACCTGCAAGAGGAGGGCTTTATGTAGGTGGGATGAGAAAAAACTCCACCCTATACCTTAACAAGCCCTCGCCTTAAAGGGAACATTACAAATGTGTGCATAATAAAAAATATATCACTAAGAAAGACAGATACATTGCATATACAAAGTGTGATATATAAATATAATCTACTATAGTTAATAGCAAACATTAGAAAAAATAAAAACTAAAAAGTAATGTAAAAAAGTTGCCCTAGAAAAGGACACTGGAACTATAGAATCATATATGATGGCCCAATCTGCATAGGAGGGAAAAGAAAAGAAAAATGGAGAGGAAGGCAGAGCGGTCCCATGTATGAGAAAAAAGGGAGAGGGGGGTGGAAAAGGGGGGACAAAGTTGAGAAGCAAATTCAACAATCATAGACTAAATTCAAATCCCAACGTGTATTGAGACCCTTTGGTGTGCGGGTATCCAAAGTATGAATCCAATAGGCTTCTCGCCTCAAAAGTAATTTATGAGTGTCCCACCTCTTTTGGGACTGACAATACGTTCCACCCCTTGAAAGGTAAAAGAAGAGAGATCACGCCCGTGGACGCTCTCAAAGTGCTTGGAAACTGCCGATTTTTTAAAAGTTTTCCAGTTGGTGCCACAATAGTGCTCCGCAATGCGGGCCCTCAAATTGCGAGTGGTACACCCCACATATTGTAAGCGGCAAGAGGTGCAAGAAATCACATAGATAACGCACCTCGTGTCGCAATTGACATACTGTTTAACAGTGGTGCTCAGCAGAGCTCGAATATTCGAGTAGCTCGAATATTCGAGCTCTTTTTCAGCTATTCGAGCGCGGTATTCGAGCTCCGAATAGCTGGAGCTATTCGAATGGGCTATTCGAGTGAACTCGAATAGCCCATTCACTATTCGCGCTATTCGAGCTAACAGCGCTATTCAAGCTCGAATACCGAGCTCGAATAGCGTCATATCCCAGATTGATGTCCTTAGAGCCAATCAGAGGGCTCCCAGGCCCTCTGACGGCAGCCAATCACTGAGGGGGACCCTGGCCAGCCCCTACCCTATAAATAGCGGCCGCCATGTTCCGTTTCTCCGTCCTTGCCCGACTTTGCACAGAGAGAGATCTGCTCCTTTGTGCGTTGGCTTAGCAAGAGCTTTATTGTGGTCATTTACCTAGCGTTTTTGCTCACATACACCTCCTATATACACCTATATTGTTGTTAGTTAGATAGACATTGTATTTTAGTTAGTAGCTTTTGTGTTACATAGAGAGAGACTCAGACAGCTGCTGCAGGCTTACAGCTTTAGGCCTCAGGGCCTTGCCTGTGTGGGCAGCTGTTCTCTCCTGTCCTCTGTTTATTTCTCATCTATACCAGTATTTCTGCTGTCCTTTAGTACTGATTGATTGTATTTTGTATTGTAGTTATATACTGTAACTGTACTAGGACACTCACTCAGTCACTGTTCATAGGCTACTAGCTCCTGCGTGTGCGTGCACTCACTGTCTGTGTACTGTACACACACTCTATTTCCTTCTGAATAGTTATATACTGTAACTGTACTAGGACACTCACTGACTGTCACTGTTCATAGGCTAGCTCCTGCGTGTGCGTGCACTCACTGTCTGTGTACTGTAGTGTACACACACTCTATTTCCTTCTGAATAGTTATATACTGTAACTGTACTAGGACACTCACTCACTGTCACTGTTCATAGGCTACTAGCTCCTGCGTGTGCGTGCACTCACTGTCTGTGTACTGTAGTAAACACACTCTATTTCCTTCTGAATAGTTATATACTGTAACTGTACTAGGACACTCACTGTCACTGTTCATAGGCTACTAGCTCCTGCGTGTGCGTGCACTCACTGTCTGTGTAGTGTACACACACTCTATTTCCTTCTGAATAGTTATATACTGTAACTGTACTAGGACACTCACTGTCACTGTTCATAGGCTACTAGCTCCTGCGTGTGCGTGCACTCACTGTCTGTGTACTGTACACACACTCTATTTCCTTCTGATTACTGATTGATTATTGTTATTTCTGGTTGTACCTACTGTTACTACTTACTGTACTAGTAGGGACACTCAGTCACTGTTCATAGGCTAGCTCCTGCGTGTGTGTGCACTCACTCACTGTCTGTGTACACACACTCTATTTCCTTGTGATTATTACTACTGATTATTGTAACTTCTAGTTGTACTTACTGACTCTGTTACTACTTACTTACTGTACTAGACACTCACTCAGTCACCTCGCCCACCAACCCACTCCATTAACGTACCCCACTTTTCACCCGCCCTTTTAAAAAACTTTTGTGTTTACGCCCAAAACATCGAAGATGTCTGGAAGTGGCAGCCAGCGCGGTCTGGGCAAGGGGAAGGGCAGCAAGGGAATCAGGAGGAGAGGGAGCAGCATTGTGGCAAGCCGCGGGCGCGGCCGCGCCACCATGCACAGTTCCGCAGCAGCAGCAGCAGCGTCAGTGGCTAACATTCCTCCTATAGCCACTGGCCGTGGACGCCTTAGGCGCCACCCAGCAGGAGCATCTGCAACTCACGCTGCAGAGACACAGCAGCAGCAGCGTGTAGCACCTGCTCCGATTTTCCTCCAGCCGGGTCGGAAACGTCCCATTGAGGAAAAGGATGCAGACACTGTGGTGCAACTGATGACGGAGGATGAGCAGCCCGCCATCAGCTCTGCATCCGAGGCCTCCACCCTCACCACCACCACCACCACCCCTGTTCGCAGCAGCCGCCCAGCAGGGCCTGGGGAGGAGGCCAGTTCACCGTCAGTCGCCGACCTGTCACTCAGCACTCTTTTGACCCCAGGCATGATGAGTCAATTGTCTGCTGTTGTTGGCGATTTGGAGGAGGAGATGCTGATGGGCACTTTGGGGGATGAGGGATTGGACAGCAAGACTGTGGCGACAGTCAAGCAGCCCATCCATGCATCAGGAGAGGAGTTTGGGGGGTCATCATCCCAGCAGGACATGTTTCAGGAGGGGGAGGATGATGATGACACGGTGACAGACAGAGACTGGGTGCCACCAGCTCCAGGGGATGTCATCATCAGCAGCTCTGAGGAGGAGGAGGAGGATGCGCTTGTGGGCCTTGCAAGGAGGCGCATCATTGCAAGCATTGGCAGCAGTAGGCAGGTCCCCCAGCCTGATGGTGTCTCAGGCTCAGCAGCAGCAGCAGCAGCAACTGCCAGTACCACCACCAGCCGCACCCAAGCCCCCCCCCCAACCACCACAGGGAGACAGGCAGCAGCGGTTCCATGCCGTAGGGGGTTGTTTTTGTCACCAATCTGGCGCTTTTTCACCATGCCCACAGTGTACAGCAAGTACGCCACTTGCAACCACTGTCAGCGGAAGTTGAGCAGAGGTGCAGACCCCTTAAAGTTCAGCACCAGCTCGCTCATCAACCACCTTGCTGCGAAACATTTCCACCAGCATGAGGAGTTCCAGAGGCTGAAGGCATCTGGTGCTGGCAGTGGCACCACACCCATCACTGCACAGCCTTCAGCAGCAGCAGCAGCAACAGCAGCCACCCGCCCTCCTGCTCCTCCAGCAGCACCAGCAGGAGTGCAGAAACGCACTGCTCCTCCCCCCTCTGCAACTCCTGCCGCCGACATTGAGGCCTGTTCTGGCAGCCAGTCCTCAGTGGCCTCCTCTGCTGTGTCTGCTGATTCCCGTGCCAGCAAAAGGCCACGCCAGAGCCTTTTGAGCGAGTCCTTCCAGGGGGTGGTTAGGGCTCTGCCTCCCAGCAGCCGTTGCGTGTGGCAGCTGAACGGCTTGCTGGCATGGGCCATGTGCTCCCAACTCCTGCCGTACACGCTCGTGCAGGAGGGGAGCGACATTCGTGCGCTGCTTGCTTGCGCAGCCCCAGACTGGCAGCTCCCCAGCAGACACTTCTTCGCCCGCAAGGCCATTCCTGCACTGCACCGCTTTGTGATGGCCAATGTGGAGCGAGGGCTGGAGCACGCGGTTGGTGAAAGGGTCCACGTCACCATGGACTCCTGGAGCAGCCGCTTCGGGACAGGCCGCTACCTGTCCTTCACTGTCCACTGGGTCAGCTTGGTGGAAGGGGGTGAGGATGGGAGAGCAGCAGCGGGCACAGCAGCAGCAGCAACACAGTGGGTGGTGCCACCCCGCAGGGTCGGGGGAACTGCAGCAGGTTCCTCCGATCCTCTGCCATCCTCCGGCACACCTGGCCAAACCCCCCGCCTCAGCAGCAGCGTGAAGGCCCGCCACTGCCAAGCGCTGCTGCACTTGGTCAGCCTTGGGAAGACCAAGCTGACGGCAACCCATGTGTTGGCCAAACTCCAGGAGCAGGAGAGGATTTGGCTGACCCCCAGAGGCCTCAGAGTCGGAGAGGTGGTGGCCGACAATGGGGCCAATCTGGCTGCCGCAATAGACAGTGGAAACCTGACCCACATCCCCTGTCTTGCCCACGTGCTGAACCTGGTGGTGCAGAAGTTCTTGCGCACCTACCAGGGGATGGGCGAACTGCTGGAAACGGCAAGGAACGTTGTGCGTCACTTCCGGCGCTCGGCTGCAGCCTGTGCGAGCCTGGAAGACGTGCAAAAGGAGCTGGAGCTGCCACGCCATCGGCTGATCCTTGACGTTCCGACTCGCTGGAACTCCACCCTGGCGATGTTGGAGCGTCTGGTTGAACAGAAGCACGCTGTCAACCAGTACCTTGCCCTGGCCACTGTTTCCGCCGCTCAGAGAAGGGACAAGACCAGCAACATCCCGTCCATCGTCCCCGATGATGACTGGAGGCACATGCAGCAGGTGTGCTTAGTGCGGGCTCCCTTTCTGCAGGCCACTAACATGGTGAGCAGGGACCATGCTATGGTCTGCGAGTGGGTGCCCCTGGTTTGTCTGCTGAACAGGGCCCTCGATGCTTTGCTGGAACAGGGAGCGGCAGCCTTGGACCAGCAGGAGCGGCAAGCAGCTGCACAGTCCACCTCTGAGGGGGAGGAGGAGGAGGACTTGGTGGAGGTCCCTGACCTTGCTGCTGATGAGGGGGATCAGCACAGCGCAGCTGAGTTGGTGCGGGGGTGGAGAGAGGATGAGGCGGCAGAGGAGGAGGATGAGGAGGACAGCACTGCCGTCAATGTGCCAGCAGACGTGGCCCGCCTCTTCCCAATGGCAGCGCACATGCTGACGTGCCTGCGCAGGGACCCCAGGGTGATCCAGATGAAGCAGAGGGAGGACATCTTGATCAGCATGATGTTGGACCCGCGCCTCAAGGGGAAGTTGAGCCAGTTCCTGCCGCCTGCAGGAGGAGACCCAGCGCAACAAATAAGGAGCTTGCAGCAGGCCCTTGTTGAGCGCTTGGAGGAAGCCTTCCCCCAGCCTTTCACCCCCACTGTCCAGCCAGCACAGAGGCAGCAGCAGGTGCCTGCATCCAGCAGCAAGCGCCCCACAGACCTGCTGTCTCTCAGCCACAAGCTCTACAGGACTGTAGAGGCTCCGGCAGCAGTGACTAGAGAGGAGGTGCATGCAGCAGCATCCTCCTCCGGTCACAGCCAGCGCCTGACCCGCATGGTGGCTGACTACATGGGGTCCTACAGCGGGCTTGACAGCGATGCCCCTGTTGATCCCATGGAGTATTGGGTCAAGCGCCTGGAGATCTGGAGCGAGCTGGCGCAGTACGCCCTGGAAGTGCTGTCCTGCCCCCCTTCCAGCGTGCTGTCCGAGCGCTGCTTCAGTGCAGCTGGTGGCGTGGTCACCGAGAAACGCTCACGTCTGTCTCACAAGTCTGTGGACAGACTGACGTTTCTCAAGATGAATCAGGCGTGGGTGGAAGGCGAGTTCCTGGCCCCTGTTGTCGGCAAGAGGGGGACATGAACTGGCTGCCGGAACTTAGAACCATCGTTAATGTGCCTTACCACCCTTTACCATCTCCTGGCTCCTGCTCACTAAGCCAGCCTGGTTCACTTTGACTATTACGTCGCCTGCAGCCACACATTTTACAACTACAGTGGGCTGCTGTGTACTGCCCTTCTGCTGTCTGTCTGTGTTTCCCACTGCCAGGGTACACAGATTTACATTCTGCTGCCACTCTGCCACCAGCTATTACGTCAAAAAATAGCTATATATCTGTGTAATTTGTTTTACAAACAAAACCAAAAAACCATAAAAAAAAAAAAGGTTTAATTTTTCTGAGGTGCCCGGGTTGAAAACTGTGTTGTCCCAGTTGTGTATTGGACACGATGTGGGCTGCACGACCGCTGTCTGGGACCTCCTGCCTTCTGTGTTTATTTACAGCCCTGGTATCACCGCTAGGTACCAGGGCTATTATGTCACGCTGCCTGCCTCATTGACTGCCTGCTGCCACACACTCATCCTCCTCCTCCTGCTGCTGAATTTACCTCCTGCTGTCTGTGTGTTTTCACTGCCAGGGAGCACATACAATGGCGCTTCCAACATGCGTGCGCCACCAGCTATTTGTTACGCTCAAAAATAGCTGCATTTCTTTAAAAAAAAAAAATTGAAAAGAGAAATAAGTGAAGAAGAAGAAGACGATATAGAAAAAGAAGGAGAAGAAGAAGAAGGAGAAGAAGAAGAAAAAGAAGATGGAGAAGATGGAGAAGATGGAGAAGATGGAGAAGATGGAGAAGATGGAGAAGATGAAGAAGATGAAGAAGATGAAGAAGATGAAGAAGATGGAGAAGATGGAGAAGATGGAGAAGATGGAGAAGATGGAGAAGATGGAGAAGATGGAGAAGATGGAGAAGATGGAGAAGATGGAGAAGATGGAGAAGATGGAGAAGATGAAGATGAAGATGAAGATGAAGATGAAGATGAAGATGAAGATGAAGATGAAGAAGAAGAAGAAGAAGAAGAAGAAGAAGAAGAAGAAGAAGAAGAAGAAGAAGAAGAAGAAGAAGAAGAAGAAGAAGAAGAAGAAGAAGAAGAAGAAGAAGAAGATGATGAAGAAGACAATATAGAAGAAGAAGAAGATATAGAAGAAGATACAGAAGAAGAAGAAGATATAGAAGAAGATATAGAAGAAGAAGAAGAAGATATAGAAGATAAAGAAGAAGAAGAAGAAGAAGAAGTATATACAGTACTGAACAAAATTCTGGACACAACTTCTCTTTCCACCTTTTTTTTTTAAAAGGAACATCCCCACATAATCACTTGCTGTTGTTACTTGGAAAAAAAGATGTTTCTTGCATCATTCACCCTCAAAACAAGTGTTGGAAGCTATTTAAGGCCAATTCGAATAGTCAGCTCGAATAATGAGCTCGAATACCGACTCGAATAGTGAGCTCGAAGTCCGAGGTCAAATCGAATAGTAAAAATTATTCGACTCGAATATTCGACTGACCTCGAATAATTTACTATTCGAATTCGACCAAACTCGAATTTTAAAAAGGGGTATTTGAGCACCACTACTGTTTAATAGGGAGATTGTTTCCAGTCGCAAAGGAGGAGATAAAGGAGCCCTTCTTGTGACAGTGGCAGTAGTGACACGTTGAGAATCCACACGAGTACGATCCTACTGTGGCGAGCCAAGTAGGAGTGCGGGACGGGAGGGTGGATTGGATGTAACTAGGGGAAAGAATAGACCCCAAAGTATGGGCCCGTCTGGCAGAAAAGCAACAGCCCCGTTTCAAAATGGCTTTGAATTTAAGATCCGAATTCAGCACTGGAAGGTATTTTTTCACTATATTGGTGATTTTATTAAATTCAAGGCTGTATTCCGTGACAAAGGTCACCCTGTCATCCCGATCACCACCTCGGTTTCTAATTGTTAATAGTTCACTGCGTGATCTCCCTGTAGCTTTAGAGCGTCCCCAAGCTAACTGTTTCTTAGTATAGCCTCTTTGTTTCAGTCTATTCTCAACCAAAGCACATTCCTGTTCCAATTGGACAGGACTGGAACAGTTACGGGCTGCCCGAGTAAACTCCCCTGTGGGAATTGCATTGATAGTGTGTCTTGGATGACAAGAACTAGCAAGAAGTATAGAATTGCCAGCTGTGGGCTTGCGAAAGGTCCTGGTGGAGACTCGATGGAGCAAAGTGTCTCCAGTCAGAGTCAGATCTAAATAATCAATATGTGAGTCGTGATGATTAATCGTAAAATTTAAATTCAATTTATTGCAGTTTATATATGTCAAAAAATCATCAAGGAGGCCGGGAGGACCACCCCAGACCAAGAGCAAGTCGTCTATAAATCTGCCATACCAAATAATATGGGAGGCAAAGGGGTTCTCATCCCCAAAGATGCGGAGCTCCTCCCACCAGCCCATGTAAAGGTTAGCCAGGGAGGGGGAAAACTTAACCCCCATAGAAGCTCCGCATCTCTGGAGGTAGAACCCCGAGTCAAACATAAAATAATTGTGCGTGAGGAGGTACTCCACAGCCCCCCCAAGGAAAAACTGCAAAGAAGTGTCAAAGGTGGAATATTTCTCAAGGTGGAAGTTCAGAGCTTTAAGGGCAAGGTTGTGCGGGATGGAGGAGTACAGAGAGGCGACATCTAGGGTCACCCAATGATACTGCTCCTCCCAAACAAAATCTGTAAAACTGGACAAGACATGTCGAGTATCCTGTAAATAGATCAACAATTAAATTCCCCGTTAGAGAATGTAGAGATATAAAATATAACTTTTATTAATTTATACTAAAACCATATTTGATATATTTTTCCTTATAAACCAAATGAGATAGGTGTATTTATATTAGTAATCAATATATGACCTATGGGTCCATATAATACTTGATCCCACCTATTCCTCACTAAAGATTTCTTAGGTGCTATTTACAATTCCCCCCACCACAAATCCAACATGTTTCAACCCCCTCTTATGGGGCCGTCGTCAGGGACAAAAGTGCTAAGTGCTAGGGTATAGAGTGCATAAGAACATTACATTGCAATCATTATATACAGAAAAATAAAAAAGAGAGCTGTGCTCCCAAGCTCAGTCAAGCATCAACTGAGACGTGGTGCTTAACAGCCTTATATACTGGTCAGATGGGTGGGACTGGGTAATTTTGTATCCACCCTCCAGAGGAATAATCCTATTGGCTGCAGCATCTATCCATCAACCATTACATTGTGCTCATTGGCTGCCATATCCTTGGCAATGATGCGGAAAAACACTGTTTGCAATTGTGCTATTGTTCCCAAAAAACATGAGTGTGGTAAGCGCAGCTGTAAGAATCATGTCTCTTACCAGCGGACTCCCTCCTATAACGCCGGCTGATATCGGCAAACGCCGTCCCTTTCCCCCATAGGAAAGCATTAGAGGCCTCCCATTGGTCAATAGCTTCTCATGTGCCTCCTACACTGCTTACGTCACAGGACTCCGCTCATCCCTCATAGGAGCGCTCGTGAGTAGTTTCCATTGGAGGATTCACTCACAATCGCCGCCCCTCCACCAATCAGCACTCGTTTCGCTCGTAGCTGCATTGTTTATAAACAATGCAGCTCATCTTATGAGCTTAGAGACTATATATTAGTGGCAATATTACGTAAAGTCATAAACGGGGGAAGTAATGCTCCATGCATACAGGCTCTCAGATACTTTGTAAGGATTCTCTTCATATATATATATATATATATATATACTCCACTCAATACACATATTCTTTGTCATTCAGAGCTTTATATAATCCTGAACTCCAGCATCATTGATTTAAAGATACAGACAGTAATTTCATGCTAAGGCATATGTTCAGCCACATTGAGCACAGATACAACATTCTGTGTTAGCGTTTCCATACTAGACGGCGGTCATTATTACTCATCCACTTAATATATATAGTGTGATGAATAATTCTGTATATTCTTATCACTCAAATATAGCCACATTATTTTATTCACTCCTCTTCACACTATTGGTTAAAGAATAGGTGGGGGGTCTAACAACTCTTTCCCCACAAACCCTTTTATCCAATTTGTCATATTACATTGTACATTACCATAGATGAGAGCTAACATACAGAATGTGTATATATCTCTGACCACACATCCATTGTAGACGCTCCACAGAACTACTCATCACCCCCCCCCCATGCCAGCATTTGATAACATACATCATTAAATAAAGGGAGTATAGGTAAAACCCTCATTTAAACCCCCTGGGCTCAAAGTTCCAAGGCGATATATCCACTTTGCTTCTAACTGCCGAAGTTTCTGATCCAAGTTTCCACCTCTAGGTCCCAACTTCCACTGTTGAATTGCAAAGAACCTTAAACATGAGGTGTCTCCCCCATGTTTTTCTCTAAAATGGCGGGCTACTGGAGTATCTTTGGGATTCTTTATATTTCCAACATGTTCCAAGATCCTCTGTTTTACCTGGCGAGTAGTCTTGCCTATATACATCATTGGGCATGGGCATACAATCGCATAAACTACTCCTTCTGTTTCACAGTTGAAAAAATCCAGTATCTCGAATTTCCTCCCATCTTTCGGAGCCACAAAATTCTTACAGTTGTTGACATTGGCACAAGCCTTGCATTTTCCACATTTGAACATACCCTTTAAGGGTTTATTTAACCATGTCTTTTTTACCGGTTTATTGGATATTAGTAAATAGGAATGTACCAGTTCATCTCCAATATTTCTCCCACGTCTGTATGTAAATCTCGGATTGTTTGGTAATATCTCATTTAGTTGAGAATCAAGTTTCAGAATGGACCAGTGTTTTTCAACTATCTTTTTTATATCATCCGCTTGTGTGGAGAAGGTATTAACAATACGCATTGTCGCCTCATTTTGGATTTGATCCCTTTTTTTAGGGGTCAGTAGATCATTTCTTGTAGTGTGCTTAGCCTTTTCCTCTGCCTCATTTATAATATTCTCTGGGTAACCTCGTTCTTTAAATCTATTGTGCAAATTCCTACACTCAGACTCAAAATCCTCGGGGTTTGAGCAATTCCTTCTTGCTCGTAAGAATTGACCCCTAGGGATTCCCTTTTTAAGGGGAAATGGGTGGTGGCTTTTCCATGCCAAAAGAGAGTTAGTGGCGGTGGTTTTTCGATATATCTTAGTTTCTAGCCTACCCTCATCAGTTCTTGTAATCTGTACATCCAAGAAACTTAAAGAGGTTCAGTCGATTTCATAGGTAAAAAGCATTCCTATATCGTTCCTATTAAGAACTTCCACAAACTCCACAAACATGCTCCTGGGGCCGTCCCACAAGATGAACACGTCATCTATGAAACGGCCCCAGAACAGTACATGCGAGGTATACATCGCCAATTCTTCCCCAAAGACCACTGTATCTTCCCACCATCCAAGAAAGATGTTTGCATAGGATGGGGCACACGATGTGCCCATAGCACATCCCTTTCTCTGTAGGTAGAACTTATTCTGGAACAAGAAGTAGTTGTGAGTTAAAATAAAGTACAGGAGATCCACAATGAAGCAAGAATGTTTTTCCAAGTGAGTGCTTCTAGAACGAAAGAAGTATTTCACTGCCTGAACACCCAAGTCATGTCTAATGTTGTTATATAATGATTCAACATCTAGGCTGGCTAGCCACACATTTCCATCCACTGTTATCCCCTGTAACCTATTCAGCAGATCCATTGTGTCTCTGATATAGGAAGGGAGACTCACTACAAATGGTCTTAGGAAATAGTCCACATATCGACTGATACCTTCAGTGAGACACCCATTACCCGAGATTATTGGTCGTCCCGGGGGGGTCTTCTATGCGTTTGTGGATCTTTGGGAGGGAAGAAAATGTAGCTATTGTTGGGGACTTATTCAAGGTGCATGACAAGTCTTTTTTGGTTAGGATATCACTTCTAACTGCTGTATTCAACATAGATTCAAGTTCTTTATAATAAGTATCGTTAGGATTCCCTTCAAGTCTTATATAGTTTTCCTGATTGTTCAAGATTTGCATACACATTTTTATATATTGATCTTTCCCCATCACGACAATATTCCCCCCTTTATCAGATTTTTTGATAATTAGTTGATCATTTTTACTTAACTTGTCCAGAGCTTCTCTTTCCTCTTTATTCAAATTGTTTATCTCCTCCTTTTTGTTCCTGGATAGCTTTTCTAGATCCTTTTCTACTGTTTCCAGGAAAATCTGAATTGGGGGATATGAACTTATTGAAGGACAAAATTTACTCTTCCCTGTTAGATCACTCTCTGGAATTCCTAGCTGGATTACTCCTGTCTCACTCTCCTCCAATAGTTCATTCAAGATCTCCAAACTACGATTCTCATTTTCAGCAGCCATCTTAGGGCTCGTTCCCACTATCGCGAATCCGCATGCGTCCAACGCATGTGGATTCGCACATGTAATGTGAGTGGATGGGGCTGTTTCCACTCCTGCGGTGGCGTTGTGCGTTTTTTGTTGCGGAGAAAAAACGCACAAAAGAGGCAACGATTTCGCCTGCGTCGGGAATCCGTGTGAATCGCCGCTAATGTATTTAATAGTAAAAACGCATGCGTTTTTTACATGCGTTTTTACCCGCGATTCGCGTGCGATTTCGCACCTTTTCCAATGTTATTTTGCCCTGGCAGTGTCATGGTTAATTTCGCATGGCACCCTGCCATGCGAAATCGCACGCGAAATCGCGGGTAAAAACGCATGCAGAAACGCATCCGCATGCGTTTTTACAAGCGGCGGAATGCCGGCGAATCGCGTCGCAACAGTGGAAACAAGCCCTTAGATTTCATGGTGGTAGAATTCATATACTTATAGATAGCTAATTTTCTACCAAATAAATTAATATCTTTTATCGTTTCGAATAGGTCAAAGTCAGAGCTTGGTACAAATGTCAGGCCTTTAGACAATACAGATATTTCTACATCATTCAATGCGTATTCTGTTAAATTGATCACTCTCATCTTATTATCCATCACCACTCCTCCTCCCTGTTTCTGCGCTTGTATGCCCACTTCTCTCGATTCCTCAATTCCCGAGGTGTACTCGGTCCTGTGGGTTTTGGTCTTTTGCCCCTGCCTAAAAAAGCTCCCTGTTTGGGTTTAGTTCCTGGATTAGGAGATTCTCCCTCTGATCCAGATTCCGTCTCTGTTGCTGGTGTTGCGGGTTCAGGGGATGGCTTATTTGGGTTTTTTTTCCAATTATATATGTTCCCAGTTTTAAAGTCTTTCCAATCCCTAGTATATTTTCTATGTTTCTTAATTGTAATCTGTTCTTTGTGTGCCTGCACCTTCTTTTGTAATTTTTCTTCTAATTGTTTATATTCAGGGTGTTCCTTATATTTAGTCACCTCTTTATGGGCTTCTGCAAGTTTTTTATTTATATTCTCCAATGATTTAATTTCAAAATCTCTCAGGCATGCCATCAATTCTAGGGTTTGTTTAGTTTTCAATCTGTCCCATATTTTCATACATTCTTCATTTTTGACATATGAATGTGGTACACATAAATTCCTAAGACCTCTTACTGTAATGCCCTCCTTGATGTAGGTATTATAACTGGAAACCTCCCACCAGCTATTGTTATGTTCTTTGTATATACCAAAAATATTCCTAAACGCCAAGTCTACTTCAGATTCAGGGGCTTTCTGTATTGGAGGTGTTTGCTGTACTTCCTCCCCATAGGAAAAAACTTCTTTAGCTTCTGCTATCAAAATGCTCACATCTGGGATGCTATCCAGAAAACCTGACATACTTGTAACAGTTGATTTGGACTTATGACCCACAAGATTCTCTATTGGGTATCAGGTGTCAGCATCACCCTATTCTCAAAATTCAAAACACACAACCTGATTTTTATCAGATCAACAATTAAATTCCCCGTTAGAGAATGTAGAGATATAAAATATAACTTTTATTAAAATATTGGAGATGAACTGGTACATTCCTATTTACCAATATCCAATAAACCGGTAAAAAAGACATGGTTAAATAAACCCTTAAAGGGTATGTTCAAATGTGGAAAATGCAAGGCTTGTGCCAATGTCAACAACTGTAAGAATTTTGTGGCTCCGAAAGATGGGAGGAAATTCGAGATACTGGATTTTTTCAACTGTGAAACAGAAGGAGTAGTTTATGCGATTGTATGCCCATGCCCAATGATGTATATAGGCGAGACTACTCGCCAGGTAAAACAGAGGATCTTGGAACATGTTGGAAATATAAAGAATCCCAAAGATACTCCAGTAGCCCGCCATTTTAGAGAAAAACATGGGGGAGACACCTCATGTTTAAGGTTCTTTGTAATTCAACAGTGGAAGTTGGGACCTAGAGGTGTAAACTTGGATCAGAAACTTCGGCAGTTAGAAGCAAAGTGGATATATCGCCTTGGAACTTTGAGCCCAGGGGGTTTAAATGAGGGTTTTACCTATACTCCCTTTATTTAATGATGTGTGTTATCAAATGCTGGCATGGGGGGGGGGGGGGGGTGATGAGTAGTTCTGTGGAGCGTCTACAATGGATGTGTGGTCAGAGATATATACACATTCTGTATGTTAGCTCTCATCTATGGTAATGTACAATGTAATATGACAAATTAGATAAAAGGGTTTGTGGGGAAAGAGTTGTTAGACCCCCCACCTATTCTTTAACCAATAGTGTGAAGAGGAGTGAATAAAATAATGTGGCTATATTTGAGTGATAAGAATATACAGAATTATTCATCACACTATATATATTAAGTGGATGAGTAATAATGACCGCCGTCTAGTATGGAAACGCTAACACAGAATGTTGCATCTGTGCTCAATGTGGCTGAACATATGCCTTAGCATGAAATTACTGTCTGTATCTTTAAATCAATGATGCTGGAGTTCAGGATTATATAAAGCTCTGAATGACAAAGAATATGTGTATTGAGTGGAGTATATATATATATATGAAGAGAATCCTTACAAAGTATCTGAGAGCCTGTATGCATGGAGCATTACTTCCCCCGTTTATGACTTTACGTAATATTGCCACTAATATATAGTCTCTAAGCTCATAAGATGAGCTGCATTGTTTATAAACAATGCAGCTACGAGCAAAACGAGTGCTGATTGGTGGAGGGGCGGCGATTGTGAGTGAATCCTCCAATGGAAACTACTCACGAGCGCTCCTATGAGGGATGAGCGGAGTCCTGTGACGTAAGCAGTGTAGGAGGCACATGAGAAGCTATTGACCAATGGGAGGCCTCTAATGCTTTCCTATGGGGGAAAGGGACGGCGTTTGCCGATATCAGCCGGCGTTAAAGGAGGGAGTCCGCTGGTAAGAGACATGATTCTTACAGCTGCGCTTACCACACTCATGTTTTTTGGGAACAATAGCACAATTTCAAACAGTGTTTTTCCGCATCATTGCCGAGGATATGGCAGCCAATGAGCACAATGTAATGGTTGATGGATAGATGCTGCAGCCAATAGGATTATTCCTCTGGAGGGTGGATACAAAATTACCCAGTCCCACCCATCTGACCAGTATATAAGGCTGTTAAGCACCACGTCTCAGTTGATGCTTGACTGAGCTTGGGAGCACAGCTCTCTTTTTTATTTTTCTGTATATAATGATTGCAATGTAATGTTCTTATGCACTCTATACCCTAGCACTTAGCACTTTTGTCCCTGACGACGGCCCCATAAGAGGGGGTTGAAACATGTTGGATTTGTGGTGGGGGGAATTGTAAATAGCACCTAAGCAATCTTTAGTGAGGAATAGGTGGGATCAAGTATTATATGGACCCATAGGTCATATATTGATTACTAATATAAATACACCTATCTCATTTGGTTTATAAGGAAAAATATATCAAATATGGTTTTAGTATAAATTAATAAAAGTTATATTTTATATCTCTACATTCTCTAACGGGGAATTTAATTGTTGATCTGATAAAAATCAGTTTGTGTGTTTTGTATCCTGTAAATAACCTGGTAACCTCAGAACAAGGGGTTGCAGATATGAATCGACCCACTCACCAAGGCGCTCACCCACGGAGCCAATGCCAGCCACAATTGGGCGGCCCCGCGGGGGAGCGCCAGGCTTGTGTATCTTCGGGAGATGATGGAAAACTGGAACAATGGGATGAGGGGGGCATAAAGATTCCGACATACTTTTAGTAATAACACCCATATTTTGTCCCAATGCCAACAGCCCCCGAAGATCAGCAAGAAAATCTGAGGTGGGATCTCGGAGCAGGGGTCGATACACATCCGCATCACTTAACTGTCTTAAAGCCTCTGACCGATAATCGGCCATATCCAGGACAACGACGGCACCTCCCTTGTCTGCCGAGCGGATAACAATATCAGCATTATCCCGGAGGGAATTCAGAGCCTGCCGCTCGGAGGCAGAGAGGTCAGACGATGCCCTGGATGACCTCGACAAATCGGTGAGCTCCCTCTCTATAAGGTCTTGGAAGGTATCTACCTCTGGGGACCTAGCATTAACTGGATAAAAAGAGGGATTAGAAACCATAATAGGTGACACCTGACTCAGGTTGACCCCTGCTACACCCATATCATCCAAATCCAGCAACACCAGAAGATTCCTAATGTCACGGAATGGAGGAACATCCTCGATTTGATTCCGTGACAAGGATGCCGGTATGCGGGGTTCAGCCAACTCAGGGGAGTCGTCAAAAAAATGTTTTTCCACTACCAGGTTTCTAACAAATCTGTTAAGATCCAAAATAGTCCTAATCAAATCAAAATGATTGGAGGGAGCAAAAGAAAGGCCTCTAGACAGTAATTTAACCTGATCAGAGGAGAGGGCGCAACTAGAAAGATTGACAACATTACAAATGGTGGATTCTGAATCAGAAACTATCTTGTTGCTCGATTTTCTATGTTTGCGCCCTGCTCGTCTGGCACGTTTCTTTTTGGTTTGCGTTTTTTGGTTTTGTTGTCTTTTCTCTGTGTTTTGTAGTAGGATGGCTGAGAAATGGGAACCCCTGATGTTTGAAGTAAAGGAGGGTCCTGTGTCTGATGGGGGATATTGGGAAAGACGGTCGAATGTAGAGCTCTGCGATTTGACTCCGAGACCTCAGAAGCGTCTGACATAGAGCCTGAGGTATCTAAGGAACTGAAGCTTACATTTTTCTTGGGGGTGAACTTCTTCAAGATCGATTTAGGCGACCTGTAGAAAGACTCCCACCTCCCCCATTCATAAACCACATTACGACTGTAGTCGTTTGTATCCCTAAGAAATTTGACACGTTTGGTCTCCATGATGATAGTCTCAAGTTTGTTAATATTATTCTTCAGTTTAGAATTTAAATCATCATAGAGACTTAAAGAGTCAAACCTCTTAAGATCCTGGTTGGTTTTGTCTATCTGCAGCTTGAGATCTGTCAATTTTTGTTCCTCATATGAGACTATCAGTCTCATGCAGAGAGCAGTCAGTCAGGATCTGATTCCACTCTGACAAATCTGTCAGAGTAAATGGTAGTGGGGACCTTTTTAATTCGTAAACCTCTGGGTATGATACCCTTACTGATATAGTGTTTTAAACTTGTAACGTCCCACCAGAGACGTACCTCTTTGTCCATTAAACATTCCAATGTAGTATATAAAGAATGTAAAGTAAGTTCCGGTTGCAAACTAGTTGCACCGCAATCACCTGAAAATACAGACATGAACTTATTTTTGCGATCAGAATCTGACAATAAATCACCATATGTCTTAAGATTAACGTTAGGATCAAAATTATAACTGGATACATTAGTTTCGTTGATCTGTTTAGAAGATATGTCAGAAGAACTGACAGCTATGTCATTATAAGTTGTGTCATTAGAAGACAGGTCAACATCTACATTTACAGATGGTTCGGATGACTGTAAAATATCAACAGGCTGAGTGGAAGGCAAGGACTCAGTTGGGTATAGGGGATAGCTAGTGTTCATGTTGGAGTGCATAGGTAAGACACCATTGTGCAGAAATGCTGATGAATAATCTTGGCAGTGGCCTGAAAAAATAGGTCTTTGTGATATGCCAGAGGAATGTCCCAATACATGATGAGGAAATGACATATAAGTAGGCATATTCATAGAGGATGGCACACTTGGAGGTGGGACGGAAGAAAAGTTCAGTCTCTGAAAGTCAGCATAAGGGGGCCGTGTACCCACATGAGGCAATAAGTTCTGATGAGAGACTGGACGCTGCAAGGAGGTGTGTGCTGGGACAGCAGCACTGGAAGCAATGAGGTGTGGTGGTACCAGGGATTGGAAAGTTGGAGTAACATAAGTGCCAGCAAGCAGGGGCGGCGCCAGGGGGGTGCTTGGGGGTGCTCGAGCACCCCCTAGAATTGTCCAAGCACCCCCAAAGCACCCCCTGGAGTGAACTGACTTCAGGCGTCTAAAAGACGCCAAGTCAGTTCACACAGCGGCAGCACGGAGCAGCAGGCAGGGCTACGGTAAGATGGCCGCCCGAAGCCCTGTTCTGCAGACTTCGGGCGGCCATTTTCCCGTAGCCCTGCTCTCACCATGCAAGCAGGAAGTCTAGTCGTGACGTCGGGAAGGAAGAGGATCGTGGGCGCGCGGGCGCTTCACGCCACAAGGAGGTCGTGCCAGTGGTCGGGAAAGAAGGTCTTCTGGCTGTAGGTGAGTAAATGGGTTTTTCTTTTCTTTTTCAGGTGGTGCTGATTGTGCATATTGGGGTCATTTCTGCTACGGATTGTGCATATTGGGGTCATATCTGCTACGGATTGTGCATATTGGGGTCATATCTGCTCTGGATTGTGCATATTGGGGTCATATCTGCTCTGGATTGTGCATATTGGGGTCATATCTGCTACGGATTGTGCATATTGGGGTCATATCTGCTACGGATTGTGCATATTGGGGTCATATCTGCTACGGATTGTGCATATTGGGGTCATATCTGCTACCGATTGTGCATATTGGGGTCATATCTGCTACCGATTGTGCATATTGGGGTCATATCTGCTACCGATTGTGCATATTGGGGTCATTTCTGCTATGGATTGTGCATATTGGGGTCATTTCTGCTACCGATTGTGCATATTGGGGTCATATCTGCTGCCGATTGTGCATATTGGGGTCATATCTGTTGCCGATTGTGCATATTGGGGTCATATCTGCTGCCGATTGTGCATATTGGGGTCATATCTGCTACCGATTGTGCATATTGGGGCCATATCTGCTACCGATTGTGCATATTGGGGCCATATCTGCTACCGGTTGTGCATATTGGGGTTATTGAACATGTTTTTTATTCAAATCTGCACACATTACGTCTATTTTCTTGAGAAAACATGCACAATTATGTGAATTTTCTGGGGAAAGGGGCACCAATACTTGGGCCCTCTGTCTTTGCGTTGCACTTTTAAAGGGAACCCGAGGTGAGAATAATATTGAGGCTGCCATATTTATCTCCTTTTAAGTAATACCAGCTGCCTGGCTGCCGTGTTGGTCCTCTGCCTCTAATTCTTTCAACCATAGACCCTGAACAAGCATGCAGCAGGTCAGGGGTTTCTGACAATATTGTCAGAACTGACAAGATTAGCTGCATGCTTGTTTCTGGTGTAATTCAGTTCACTACTACAGCCAAATAGATCAGCAGGGCTGCCAGGCAACTAGAATTGTTTAAAAGGAAATAAATATGGCAGCCACCATATCACTCTCACCCTGGGTTCACTTTAAATTACAGTTAGCCCCGCCCTCATCCGGTCATGACCACGCCCATTTTTTCGCCGCGGCGCAGGTTGTAGCCACACCCATTTTTTGCCGCGGCGCGCGAACATCATCTCCCCCGGAAATTGGTCCAGCACCTGCTTAGCACCCCCTAAAAAAAATTCCTGGAGCCGCCACTGCCAGCAAGGGAGCTCGTTCCATAGGAGTGTTTGGGAATAGCCCCCATGCAGCCTGGTACTGTGGTTTGCATGTAAAAGTCACTCACCAGAGGTCCAGACTTGTTGTAATCTGCAGAAGAGGTCATAGGAGGGAGCCTGGGATAAGAGGGCGCACCAGCAGTGATCGGCTGTATGTCGTAGCGCTGCTTGGCCAAGCGGAGGAGATCTTGTGTGGATAACTGATTCAGAAGAGGTGAGCTGGGAGAGCTGTGTGATGCCAGAGTGCCAGACGCCGTCTCCAGACGTTTCCCCATCGTGACGTCATTTCCTGGGGAAGTGTGTGCGGCTGTAGTTCCTCCGGCCAATGCGGAAGACACGGGGTTCCCGTATGGCGTCTCCACTGCCGGGCGCAGCCAGCGCAGCTGCAGCAAGACCGGAACCCTCCCGATCGTCAACGACAGGAGCAGAGTCTCCCAAAGCCACCAAAGTCGCAGCTGTGCCCGGCCGCTCCATCCGCACATCAGCCCGGACGGAAAGAGGAGAGACCACCCGGTCAGCCATCAAGGTACCCTGCGTCACAACAGGAGGCTCCGTGTTAGAAAGGACATGGTGTCCAGAGTTCTCTCCTTTAGCGATATTAGGCAAAAGGTTTTTAGAGCGTAGTTCCATGGTACAGTCCAATGGCAATCAAGGAGTGATATTCAGCATAAAGTCATTAAAGTGGAAAAAATCATCCAGCATACAGGGGGGAGCATAAAAGCAGGCAGCACAAACAAATCCAGGAAGGCAGAAATGCTCAGACCCCCTGCCAGTCCCTCAGTGGTGGGTGAGGCAGAGGTCATGCGCCTCTTATCAACACTAAATGCCAGGAAAGCCTCCGGCCCCGACGGAGTATCTCCAGCCTGCCTAAAAACTTGCTGGCGGCAACTTGCTCCCATCCTATCTGCCATATTTACCAAGTCCCTAGAGGTAGGCAAGGTCTCCGTATGCTTCAAGAGGTCCACCATCATACCTGTCCCCAAGAACCAAGGGGTCTCTGAACTTAACAACTTTAGGCCCGTGGTCCTGACGTCCGTCATCATGAAAACCATGGAGCGGGCAGTCCTAGCCCACCTTAAGCACTCCACTTCGCCCCACCTAGACCCCTACCAGTTTGCCTACAGGGCGAACAGGTCCACCGATGATGCAATCAACATCTGTCTGGAACTCATCAACGACCACCTTGACAGGCCTGACACGTACGCTAGGATACTACTCTTGGACTTCAGCTCAGCCTTCAATACCATCTGCCCACGCATCCTCCAACGGGACCTAGCTGCACTTGAAGTCCACTCAAGCCTACAACTCTGGATCACGGACTTTCTCACCAACAGGTCCCAAGTCGTCAGACTGGGCGATATCCACTCCCAAGCTGCAACCACGAACACAGGTGCTCTTCAAGGCTGCGTCCTGTCACCACTGCTGTTCTCCCTCTACACGAACAGTTGCAGATCTGAAGCAGACTCTGTAAAGGTCATCAAGTTCGCTGACAACACCACCATCATTGGCCTTGTCACCAAGGATAATGTTCAAGAGTACCGTCAGCAGGTGGAGAGAATCTGCAACTGGAGCAAGGAGAATAGGCTGGTGCTTAACACTGCAAAAACAGTTGAACTAATCATTGACTTCAGGAAGTCTGCCCACACCCCACCTCCAATTTATATTGACGGAACTGAGGTAGCCAGGGTGCCCTGTGCCCGGCTCCTGGGTACTACCATCTCCAGCGGAAAGCCTAGCAGAGACTTTACTTCCTCCGTCAGCTGAGGAAGTTCGGCATGACTCAAGCAATCCTAACTAACTTCTACTCTGCCACCATCGAGTCGATCCTCTGCTCTTCCATCTTGGTCTGGTATGCCGGCGCCACCACCAGCGACAAGGACATATTACAGAGGGTCATCAGGTCAGCGGAGAGGATCATTGGGTGCCCCCTCCCTTCACTTGCCCTACTACACAACAAAAGGCTGAAATCCAGGGCACTGAAGATTGCCAACGATCCCTCACACCCAGGCCACCGCTACTTCAGCCTGCTGCCACTGGGCCGGAGGCTACAGGCTATCTCCACAAAAACCGCGAGACATAGGAATTCTTTCTTCCCCTCAGCTTGACCGCTGACCTCCTAAATTCTCTGCACATACTACCGTTAATCCAAGCCCAGACGGACTGCGGTGTCGGCTGCACTATGGCTGACCAGTTGACCGAACCAACCAGTCCAATAGACTAACTGCCAGGCTCCTCAGGTCACACTGGGGACTGTGATGCATATATTGGAATGTTGTAATGTAATTTAATGTGTACTTGATGCCTTTGCTGTCGCTGCTATCTATTTATGTCTCTTTCCATCTATGTCTCTCCCTGAGCTATATGTACTGTGCCAAAAATAATTCCGGGCATGACCCAGTCATGCTTGGCGAAATAAATGATTCTGATTCACAAAAAATTATTCTAGCAGCGGCCTTAGACATTCAGGAATCCGCCTGAAATCCTGGACCCTGTTGGTGGTGGCGGAGAAGGTAGTCAAGCGGCCTGCAGGCAGAGATGCTGTGTGGGGAGGGACTTAGTCCCCACACACAGCATCTCTGCCTGCCCCAAGACTGACTTAGTCTTTGGGCAGGCCTGACCATGCTTTGCAGACCACGTGGTCAGATGGTCCCTTAACCCAATGCTGTGTGCCAGAGATGACACCACTTGCCTTTCAACGTCATGGTACAGTTTGGTTATCGCCTTTTTTGAGAAATAATTGCATATCTTCCACTTCAGTGTGTGGATTTGCTTTTGTGTGCTGCTTTCCCTCAGATGGTCATCCCATTGCAGTTTGTGCTTTGTAATCATGTGCCTTCGTAAGGTAGTTGTCCCTACGCAGGTCTTGGTCTTTCCACGGCTCAATTTTCGGTGGCAGAGAGTACAGATGGCATTGCTCTCATCTGAGGCAGACACACAAAAAAATGTCCACACCACTGAGTCCTGCGGTGATGGCACTTTGGTGGCGGTGGCCGACTGAGTGTTAAGTGGGGTGCCAAAATCAGAGCAGAAGGAGGAAGATGTCACGCTTCCGTGCGGAAGCTGAGAAAGATGGTGTTTTGTGTTAAATAGTCAACTACATCCTGACAATATTGGGGGTTGATGGCACGTTCCTTCTTCTGAACACTGTACTTTGGTCACGGGCCGTACGAAATCAAGACAGCGCGACCTCGAACAGACCTGCCAGGTAGCCTGCCTCTGCCTTTTATTTTGTCCATATGGGGGGGGGGGGGATGAAGTGAAAGGTATGCCCTGACTCAGAGCCGGGACAAGGTCCTCCAGCACCCAAGGCTGAGACACCAAAGTGCGCCCCTCCATCCCTCCCACCCCAGCTGTCACACACTGATTGCTATTAGACTAAGAGGCGCCACAGGGTCCACAACCTTCCCAACACCTTAATCTCTAGTTATCTGGCTTGCAGTCACTGCCATGTATCCCCTTTTCTTATTTATTTCTGCTTCAAACACAATTAGGAATGACAGCTGAATGAATTCTGCGCCCCCTCCTACACTGCACCCTGAGGCTGGAGCCTCTCCAGCCTATGCCTCGGCCCAGCCCTGCCCTGACTTGACTAATACAATGTGCAGTCAGTCACACAGGTGCAGTTAACAGGTATGCACGGAGTGGCACTTAACTGAACAGGTAGTAGGTATATGCAGTGATGGGTATAACATGTGCACCTGTCACACACAGACAGGTACAGTGACACTGACTTACAGGGCTGTATATAATGCAAGTGGACCACACAAAAAAAAAAAACAAAAAAAAACAAAAAACACAAGAACAAGATTAGCTCTCAAAAGAGCTGTTGGGGTTCTTTTTTTTTTAGCAATAACAATCAGCCAGGATGGGGGTGGGGCTCCAGGAGGGAGTGTAGCCTAATTGGCTACAATGTGCCTGCTGACTGTGATGTAGAGGGTCAAAGTTGACCCTCATGATGCACTATGGGGGTGAACCGAACTTCCAGAAAAGTTCCCAGTTTGGGCCATCTCCAGTCATCTATTTGTTGACGTAGATGTAAAGTCATGTTACAAAGGGGAACATTGAGAGAAGTAGCCTGAGAGCTCCAACATGCTGCCTGTAAGAAACAGAAATCCAAACAGGAATGAAAACCGATCAGACATTATTTGGTGTACTGTGCTGTTGGTCTGCATATGACCCATTTGTCTCTGGTCCTTCTATTCTCCTCAGTTGTCTCTGTTTCGGGTCTTATATATAGGTCTGTATAAATACATGCATTACTTTAAAGTGAACCTCCAGACTAAAAATTGACTCAGCAGCACTGAAAAGGCCTGGTGTTTCTTTAACAGTTTATCAGCATCAGAACTTTCTCTTATACAAGCCTCATTTTTAGCTGCACAGAAGAAAACTGCCCGGGCATTTTTCCCCTGATGCTGTGCAAAGCATGATGTAATTTCTGATGTTACTCTCGTTCTGCTGTTTTGGTGCAAAAAAAAATTTTCTTACATTTTGAATTTGACATTTGAAGCCTAGCGTGTGCAACTGGGAGGGGTGATCAGGACACAGGACAGTTGGAACTGTGTCTCTTTCTCCCTGTCACCTCCTTTCAACCAAAAAGATGGCTGCCCCCATGACAAAGATGGCAGCCCCCATGAATCACAAACATTTGCCTGTTCTTTTAAAACAGGTTGAGTAAGAGATATTATCTCTCTATTCTAATTAACATAACTAATGTAACTTAATGACAGTATGTTTGTTTAGGCTGAAGTTCCCCTTTAAGGAAACCAGAGGGGAAAATAAACTGATGACATATGCCTAATGTAGGAAATGTTTTTGACCTGCAATAATAAACTGATCAGACAAGACATAGCATATCAATATGTCCCCTCATCAGTGTCAGATGAGTGTGGGATATATTTCAACCAGCAAATGTGAAATATCGGACACTATTGAGAAAACATTTTGATATGCTGAGTGTGGGAAATACTTTGACCTGCAATAATAAGCTGATCAGAAATAAATTATAGGATACTGGTCTGAGGACATATTAATATGTTAAGTGTGGGAATTGTTTTAACCAGCAAATTGCTTATCAACGCTGAAATATCGGACACTGTTGAGAAGACATTGAAATACTGAGTGTGGGAAAGGATTAGACCAGCAAATAGCTTGTCAGAGCTGAAATAACTGACACTGAAGAGAGGACATATTCATATGCTGAGTGTGGGAAATGTTTTGACCTGCAATAATAAGCTGAACAGACATGAAATATCTGACACTTGTTAGCGGACATTTTGAAATGCTGAGTGTGGGAAATGTTTTGACCTGCAAATAATAGCTTGTCAGTGCTGAAATATTTGACACTGGTGAGAAGACATTAATATGCTGAGCGTGGGAAATGTTTTGACCTGCAATAATAAGCTGATCAGACATGAAATATCTGACACTGGTAAGAAGCATACTGATATGCCGATTGGGAAATGTTTTGACCTGGAATTTAGCTTGTAAGAGCTAAAATATCTATCTCTCATGAGAGGATGTATTGATATGCTGAGTGTGGGAAATGTTTTGACCTGCAATAATAAGCTTGTCAGAGCTGAAATATCACACTGGTGAGAGAACATATTGCTATGCTGAGTGTGGGAAATGTTTTACCAGCAAACAGCTTGTCAGAGCTGAAATATCTGACACTGGTGAGAATACATTGATATGCGGAGTGTAGCTAATGTTTTGACTAGCAACATTGAGCTGATTAGACATGAAAGATCTAACAATGGTGACAGGACATATTGATATGCGGAGTATGGGAAATTTTTTGACCTGCGATAATAAGCTCATCAGACAAGAAATCTCTGACTCTGATGAGAGGACATATTGATATGATGAGTGTGTTAAATGCTTTGACCTGCAATAATAAGCTGCTCAGCCATGAAATAGCATATCAATGTCTTTTTACCAGTGTCAGATGAGTGTGGGAAATGTTTTGACCTGCAAAAAACAGCTAATCAGACCTGAAATATCCAACACTGGTTTGTCAGAGCGCCCTGGGATGCACAATTGACCGTCAAAATGAGGCTTCCCTCGCTGTCCTCTGGTCCCCCATCGCCGAGGGCAGACCCTCCAAAGACTACTACTAAGAACTTGTCTGTAATCTGATGGGGACGACAACCCTCTTCAAGCATGAGTGTGGCCATACTGCGCCTGGGCTATAAGCCACTCTTGCTATGGCACAGGACAGGCCACATGCAAGAAGAGGAGTGTGGACCTGATCAGCTGAAGACTCCGCGTACGGCAACAGGGGACCATAGGACAGAGAGGAAAGCTTCATTAAGATCCAGAAGCTTCTCCCCTTCTTAGACAAGTATGTTTTTATAATACATTTTGCCAGAGCACCCTGGGGTGTCCGTTTACTGCTAGAGCACCCTGGGGTGTCCGTTTACTGCCAGAGCACCCTGGGGTGTCCGTTTACTGCCAGAGCACCCTGTGATGCAAAGAAGGGGTCTTGACTTGGCACCTTCTTGCAGTATATATCAGCTCCTTTAGTAAGGGATCTTGCTGGACACAGCAAAGGACAGCAGCAATGTGATGTGTCGTGAGGAGCTTCCTCTCCCATGTTTGCTAACCCACTAAACATCAGAACAGCAAATCAGCCTTATGTAGTCCCCTTCAATGAACAGGGACCAAAGTGCCTGGGTGTCCGAAGGACAACCAACCACAATTGACTGTCAAAATGATATCACAGCTCCCAAACTATCAGCCTAAAACAGACCTGATGGGGAACTGCAGACAAACAAAAAGCACCAATCACCAAAGGGAAGGTGTGGCATACGGGAAGTTAAAAAAAAACAAAACATTGCATGAAATACGTAAAAAAAAAAAACAAGAAAAAAAAACTCACGACTGTTCCAGAAAACAAATAAGCAATATACACATGCGTGGGCACATGCGCATAAAACCCGCATTGTGTTATCCATCAGTTGTTTATTAGGGATCTTGTCATATAACTGCCCACCACAATTTGTTTGGTTGGCCTTCAGGTGTCCAGGCTAGAGATGAGCGTAATGACCTAATTACGATTTCGCGAAATTTCGCGTAGTGTGTGTAATTACGATTATGGCCGTAAGTACATAATCGTAATGAAGATGGATTTCGCGAAATTTCGCGTAAGCGTAATTTTTGCGTAATTTTCGCATTACAGTCGTATCATGCCGTAATTTCGCATTAAACGCTACCGTAATTTCGCGTTAAACCGTAACGCTCCGTATAATATAAAAAAGCCGCCGACTTTAAGGGTTAATAGCAAAGCCCCCTTAAATGCTAAGAGCCTCAAATTTTGAGAATATATTAAGGAGATCAAGAGGAATAAGAGGAAATTTTTTTTTTCAAAAAGACCTTATAGTTTTTGAGAAAATCAATGTTAAAGTTTCAAAGGAAAAATGTAAACATTTAAAAACCCGCCGACTTTAACGGTTAATAGCAAAGCCTGCTTAAAGTTTAGGAACACCAAATTCCCAGGGTATATTAAGGGGATCAGTGGGAATAAGAGGAAAAATTTTTTTTCAAAAAGACCTTATAGTTTTTGAGAAAATCGATTTTTAAGTTTCAAGGGCGAAAATGTCTTTTAAATGCGGAAAATGTCATTTTTTTTTTGCACAGGTAACAATAGTGTATTATTTTCATAGATTCCCCCAAGTGGGAAGAGTTTTACTTACTTCTTTCTGAGTGTGGGAAATATAAAAAAAAAACGACGTGGGGTCCCCCCTCCCAGACCTCTTTAACCCCTTGTCCCCCATGCAGGCTGGGATAGCCAGAATGCGGAGCACCGGCCGCGTGGGGCTCCGCACCCTGACTATACCAGCCCGCATGGTCCATGGATTGGGGGGTCTCGGAAGGGGAGGGGCAGCCAAGCTTTCCCCTCCCCCTCCGAGCCCTTGTCCAATCCAAGGGGCTCTTCTCCACCTCCGATGGGCGGTGGAGGTGGAGGCCGCGATTTCCTGGGGGGGGGGGGGGGGGGGGGGGAGGTTCATGGTGGAATCTGGGAGTCCCCTTTAAAAAGGGGTCCCCCAGATGCCCACCCCCCTCCCAGGAGAAATGAGTATAGAGGTACTTGTACCCCTTACCCATTTCCTTTAAGAATTAAAGTAAATAAACACACAAACACTTAGAAAAAGTATTTTAATTGAACAAAAAACATAACCACGAAAAAAGTCCTTTAATATTCTTAATTAACCATTAATACTTACCTGTCCCTTTAAATAAATGATCCCTCGCAATATCCTCGGAAATTTTCTATCAGTTACAATGTAACAAAGTTATTACAATGTAACAACTTTGTTACATTGTAACTACGCCGCACCCGACGTCACTCGCCGCTGTGTGCAGGACCCGACAGAGCTCTGAGCTATAGCTCAGAGCTCTCGAAGCATCTTTGTATTTTGGCTCCAAGGAGCCCCATTGGTCCTTAGTCTGCTAAGGACCAATGGGGCTCATTGGAGCCCAAATACAAAGATGCTTAGAGAGCTCTGAGCTATAGCTCAGAGCTCTGTCGGGTCCTGCAGCACAGACGCGGCGGCGGCGGTGAGTGACGTCGGGTGCGGCGTAGTTACAATGTAACAAAGTTGTTACATTGTAATAACTTTGTTACATTGTAACTGATAGAACATTTCCGAGGATATTGCGAGGGATCATTTATTTAAAGGGACAGGTAAATATTAATGGTTAATTAAGAATATTAAAGGACTTTTTTCGTGGTTATGTTTTTTGTTCAATTAAAATACTTTTTCTAAGTGTCTGTGTGTTTATTTACTTTTAACTCTTAAAGGAAATGGGTAAGGGGTACAAGTACCTCTATACTCATTTCACCTGGGAGGGGGAGTGGGCATCTGGGGGACCCCTTTTTAAAGGGGACTCCCAGATTCCACCATGAACCTCCCCCCCAGGAAATCGCGGCCTCCACCTCCACCGCCCATCGAAGGTGGAGAAGAGCCCCTTGTCCTTGGATTGGACAAGGGCACGGAGGGGGAGGGGAAAGCTTGGCTGCCGCTCCCCTTCCGAGACCCCCCAATCCATGGACCATGCGGGCTGGTATAGTCAGGGTGCGGAGCCCCACGCAGCCGGTGCTCCGCATTCTGGCTATCCCAGCCTGCATGGGGGACAAGGGGTTAAAGAGGTCTGGGAGGGGGGACCCCACGTCGTTTTTTTTTTATATTTCCCACACTCAGAACGAAGTAAGTAAAACTCTTCCCACTTGGGGGAATCTATGAAAATAATACACTATTGTTACCTGTGCAAAAAAACCTGACATTTTCCGCATTTAAAAGACATTTTCGCCCTTGAAACTTAAAAATCGATTTTCTCAAAAACTATAAGGTCTTTTTGAAAAAAAAAAATTTCCTCTTATTCCTCCTGATCTCCTTAATATATTCTCCAAATTTGAGGCTCTTAGCATTTAAGGGGGCTTTGCTATTAACCCTTAAAGTCGGCGGCTTTTTTATATTATACGGAGCGTTACGGTTTAACGCAAAATTACGGTAGCGTTTAATGCGAAATTACGGCATGAACGAAATGCGAAATTACGCGTTGAAAATTACGCTTACGGTATTTTCAATTACGATTTTAATGGCAATTACGCTACCGTAATTTCGCATCGTAATCGCAAATTTCGCATGCGTAATTTTAGTAATGCGAAATTACTAAAATTTCGGCTCAACTCTAGTCCAGGCACTCTGTTTGGTCCCTGTTCATTGAAGGCTGATTTGCTGTTCTGATGTTTAGTGGGCTAGCAAGCTTGAGAAAGAGAGGAGGCTCTTCTCAAAATGTCACATTGTTGCGGTTTTCTGTATCCTGCAAGATGCCTCAATAGAAGATCTGATATTTACTGCAAGACAATGACAGGTCAAGACTCCTTTGCTACATGTTTGGACTTCTATAAGTTCCACGACCAGAGCATGTTGCACTTTATTTGGTAGGGAGCTGCTTACAACTTTGGTCTTCTAAAGCACCCTGGTATATCAGAGTACTGCTAAAGCATCCTAAGATTTAAGATTACTGCTAGAGCACCCTGGTATGCCAGTTTACTGCCAGAACATCCTGAGAACATCTTTCAATTTTCGGGGACTGGTAACCAATTCTGGGGGGGGGGGGGGGGGGCTAGCGTGACCGCACCTGTACCCACGTGTAGCCCCTGAACTAATAACCACACCTGAAATTTGGGGTCACTCGAGGAAAGGGCCATTGAGATATGCCCTCCCAAAGAGGGGGCACGCAGGCACAAAATTCTTTAAAATGTGGGGGCATATCTCCGGCTCGGGGGGTGCCAGTGACCCCGAATTTGGTGTGTAAGAAGGTCAATATGCCTTCTACATACATATCAAATGTCAACAGCCTAGGATGTTCCTAACAGAAAACACTCCCAAATCAAACTTCCTTTTTGGGGTGCAGTATCTCTGGTTCTTGGAGGGCTAGCATGACCCCAATTATGCCCACGTGTAGCCATGACCCTCTGCTACACACACTTCAAATTTAGGGTCTATGGGACTAAGGGCTCCAGAGATCCGGCCTCCCAAAGGAGGGAACCTGGACCAGGAAATGTGCTCCACAGTGCCAACTCTGGCCATGAAGGAATTAGTATCCACCTGATATTCTCTAATTCGGAAGATACTCCATTGACCCCCCCCCCTGGTGGCCACAGGTGGTAATGCAGGTAATTGAGGGGGGGGGGGGGGGGGGGGCTAGTGCAATATTGGCATCTAGTGGCCACAATTGGTAAAACAGTTATCCTAGCTTGCAAATATTTATTGTATTTATAAAGCACCAACATATTATGCAGCGCTGGACATTAGTTCCGATAACAGACAATATTTAGGGGTGACAAGGTGATATACAGCAATACGAAAACACAGGAATACAAGAAAAACAAGGTCACGCAGCACAGTATTGACTTGATTCACTAAACCGTGATAAGTCATATCAAGGCCAATTTTCCGTGCATTTTCACGTTTGTACGCAATCGCGAATTATCAGGTGCAATCGCAAATTTTCACACAAAACGTGGTTTGCATGTGAAAAACAAAACAAAACATAATTGCCATAATTCGCAATTGCACACGATAATTCACAATCACACGCAATCACGAAAATGCGTGCGAAAACTGCCGTGATATGACTTATCACGGTTTAGTAAATCAAGCTATATGAGTACAAGGGAATGCTTAGTCACTGGATGGGAGCATGGGGATTAGGCAAGCAGAGTTCACTCAAATGCATATCATGGATGCACAGCAATGGAGGGGCAAGATCAGGTAGGACACAAAAGGAGGAGGACTCTGCCTGAAAGGCGTACAATCTAGAGGGAGAGGTAGGCAGGGTCAGATTATCCCACAACTCATTCCAATCACCTGATTGGGGCCCCAGCAGAGTCTAAGGGGCCCCATCAGCATGTAATCTGGCCCTGGTATCCTAGCTGCTGGCTCGTAAAAACAGCAAGGCTCGTGTGGTCCTGCTGCAGAGGGGAGGGAGGAGGCTGGAGAACAGAGCTGCTTATAGTTTTAAACTGCTAAGGTTCTTCTCCCCCTTTCAGTTAATAGTTTAGCCCTCAGACGCTGCTGAGCTGTGGCTGTGTGTTGCCAGGCAACAACAGGAAGCCAGGTTCTGCTGTAACGGAAGCAGCCCATGCTTCCTGCAGCATTGAATTGCCTGTGACTGCTCTGGCTGTTTTCCCACACTTTATGCCCTCTCCTCCCATCCCAGCAGGAATATAAGCCTCAGCATGAAGAATTAGGAGAGGAGAGCAGGCATTTCCACTGTCTTTTCAAAGGGCCATCTGACACCCTCTCATGTTACCCCTCCCTGCATGAGCCGCCTCCTCTCTGTATCACCAGTCCCAGGCAGCTAGCTGGCAGAGATCTCCCACTGCTCCCAGTCATCAGACATCTGCAAGGCAAAGATGGTGAGAAGGACAGCAGGCAGGGGTAGAGAAAGTTGCGACGTTCAGTTTCAGAACACTGGAAATATGATTGCATTATTTCACAAAGCTTTTCTCTTGACCCAAGTTGCAGTCTCTATGCGTTTGTGTGTGTTGTGGTGTGACAGGCTGTGTCTGTGTGTTTTGTGGTGTGACAGGCAGTGTCTGTTGTGGTGGGACAGACAGTGTGTGTGTTGTGGCAGTGTGACACAGGGGCTACAAGGTGGTACAGAGGGATAATGAGGGGAACATAGTGGCACAAGTGGAACAGAGGGACACAAGAGGTGGCACAGGGTAAACAGGGGGACAGAGTGTCTGTGTGTGTGTTGTGGTGGGACAGGCAGTGTCTGTGTGTGTTGTGGTGGGACAGGCAGGGTTTGTGTGTTGTGGTTGGACAGGCAGTGTCTGTGTGTGTGTTGTGGGGGGACAGGCAGTGTCTGTGTGTGTTGTGGGGGACAGGCAGTGTCTGTGTGTGTTGTGGTGGGACAGGCAGGGTTTGTGTGTGTTGTGGCAGTGTGACACAGGGGCTACAAGGTGGTACAGAGGGGACATGAGGGGAACAGAGTGGCACAAGTGGAACAGAGGGACACAAAAGGTGGCACAGGGTAAACAGAGAGGCATAAGAGTTGGCACAGGGAGAACAGAGGGGACATGGGGACAAGAGATGGCATGGGGAACAGAGGGGAACACTAGGTGGCTTGAGGGAGGGGGGCCCAGATCTGCTATTTTGCTTAGGGCCCCATTTGGCCTTAATCCGGCTCTGGCGAGGATATCTTGCCATGTGAAAAGCAGGCCACTTGGTGATGCCTAGAATTAGTACAGTGTAGGGATGTGAAGAAGATGCAAATCATTTCCAGTTAATGAAGGACTATGCAAATTTTGTATGCAAATGTATGCAGCTAGAAAGTGGACCAACTGGATTTTACCTCAGCAGGATTTGATTGGTTCATGTTAAAGCTGCATAAATTTACATCATGCTACATCGCCTCGAAATTTGGATCTCATTGACCATCCCCAGCACAGTGTTCCTTATTTACCCTTTAGCAGCCCCATCTGAGTTATTTTGTGTACTAAACCTTGGGGCAGGGCTGCTGAAACATGCTATATATGGGCTGCCTCCCCCAGCAAAGTGGCAAAGGGAGCACAATATTAACCTAAACTGCACGCAGGTTTGGCTCGTCTCCCACCACCAAGTGGCGCTGTAATGCTGACATCCTTTACATCCAGATCATGATATGATGTGATCGGTACCCAAAGGAGGCTTTCAGTGTTACAGCGCCACTCGGTGGAAGAAGAAAGCTGATCCTGCATCCAGATCAGGTAAATAGACAAAAGAGAAATGTTCATGCACCACTGTGAGAAATAGATGTGTGCTGAGTCACTATGAAACAGTAAATTGGAGGGATATGACTGTATATAGCACCACACCATGATATTATAGGAAAGTATAACCATTTTATTCAATAATCACAAAGCACCATAGAAAACATGATTAAAAACATCTAAAAAACAAAAACAGACACCTCATCTCATTGGAATAAGTCAATAATTGGCATACACACAATCTAGGCTATAATAGCATATAATAACACCTGGGTAGCACAGTAAGAGCCACCACAGGGGTAGAACCCGGGTTCAGACAGCCATAAACTAAAGTGCATATAGGAATAAACAAAAATACCATCAATAGTAGAAATTCAAGCTGTGCAAATAGCATAAAAAGCAACCTGTGGGAAAAGTGCATAAAGTGTTAATATATAGGATCAGCCCAAGTACAACGAGTGGATGCTGAATAATGAGTGATATGATGCTGAGACTAAACCGTGAATGTGGCATCAGGGGAAAGAGGCTTACGTGACCCGGATATGGATTCATCCAAGGAGGTGTCCGGAAATGAAGAGAGGCCCCCGGTAGACTGCTCTACCGGTATCGCGGCAGTCACACCGCTTTGTCAAGAGTGGGGGGTCCTGCATGTAATCGTCGAACACACTGTATATTTATGATGCTCACAGTGCGGTCACGTGGGCGCCCAGCGCGCATCATGTGATCCGCCCATAGTCCGCCATCCAATGTGGAGAGGGGAGTGACTAAGAGGAGGTGAACCACCTTGGAGCGCAGGAGGATCCGCCCATAGTCCGCCATCCAATGCGGAGAGGAGAGAGACTAAAAGGAAGTAAACCACCTTGGAGCGCAGGAAGAGTAAGTATATGGAAAGCGCTAAGGAACATTTAGCAACACACGCTCCAGCTAACAATAGAAGCTGGAGCGGTGGAACAAAGGATATTCGCGGTGATGGGCAAATTCACTATTATTTAAGCATCCATATATCACCACCCTGTTATGAACAAGAATAACTTTATATAATAACTATACAATTACAAATACAATACCCATATACAGCAAAATGCAATATGATATATATAACAGAAATTGTAATCCATGCATTGTGTGACATTAGGAACAGGAGTCCAAAAATCCAGATAGAGCAAAGTCCATCCATTAAAGGGAAATAGTTCGTATAGTGGAGGTAGATAGGAAGTTATAGTCCACCGACAAAGGTTAACAAAATAGGTCTGATGCGACGTAATAAGCGGACGCAGGAAAAACGGAAGTCCATGAAGAAACCATAACAGAACATAGTATCCAGTCCATTGAAAGTCCATCACATGATACAGCACTCATAATTTGAATGATATACAGGTCAATAGCAGGCATGGGCTTCCGAATTCCGCGGAAGCTAAAATTCCGAAATTCCGCCGGAATTGGGGTTTCCGCATGGTTCCGCGGAATTCGGAATTTGCAATCCGGAATTCGGAATTTGCAATCCGGAATTCGGAATTCCGGCAAAATCGGAATCGGAATGAATTGACCAATCAGGAGATGTGGAATGAGTTGACCAATCATAATCAGCGGAGAGTTACTGCGCTAAAATAACGGTTTCAACATTTTTTTTATCCAAATTTACAAAATACAAATCAACTTTATTCACAATAGATATTTCAAATGAGCGATTGAGTGTTTCCTCCTAAATTTACGGAAATCCGTTTAAGAATTACGGAAGTCCGTTTAAAAATACGGAAAGTGCACGTGGCGGAATACCGCGGAATTCCGCGGAATGTAGCGGAATTCCACTGGAATGTAGCGGAAGCGGAATTTCGGTAGTGGCGGTATGCGGAATTACCGCGGAATCGGAAATTGGCTCTTCCGATCATGCCTGGTCAATAGGATAATCTGCAATAAATCAAAAAAACGACATTAATAATAATTACAAAAAAAACTTAAAAATCTATTTCCTCATTGAGACCCTGAGGGGATTTGGATCCCAGGAAATATATCCACCTAGCTTCCCTCTGTAGGAGCCTAGACACAATATCTCCACCCCTAATAGTAGAGTCAATTCGTTCCAAACCTATTACCTGCAAACCTGCATATGAACTAGAATGATACTGTAAAAATGTGCAGCCACTAAAGTCAGTGTTTTTCCCTCATCATATAATCCCGCTGGGCCAACCTGATTTTTGAAAGATGTTGTTGTCTACGTATTTTAAGGCCGTTCTTAGTCTGGCCAACATAGATTTTTGGACAAGTGCATCTCAAAGTGTAAACTACCCCGCTAGTTTTGCAATTAATGTATTGTCTTAATACAAACTCCTTGGTGTTAGAAGAATCCAAAATATGAACCTGCCTCCGCATCATAGGACAAATATTGCAGTTACCACAGGGATAGCTTCCTATTAGGCTCCCTGCTTGTGATTTACCACCTGTGGATTTAAGGTGGCTTGAGCAAAGTCTGTCCTTCAATGTGGGACTCCTTTTTGCTGTGATAGAAGGGTGAGAAGAGATACAACACATAATGTGAGGGTCAGATTGTAATATTGGCCACGCACCTTGTAAGGCCCAATTATTATTATAAGTAGAGCAAAGTCTCACCAAATTGGTCGAGGGTTTAGGTCTGCTGTTGATCAATTCAGTCAGATTTCTGTGTTGTGCCATGTAGAACGCCTTTTTAACAATCTTCCTGGGGTATCCACAGTCCAGAAATCTCTGTTGTAATTCATTGGCTTGTCTAAGAAAATCCGAATTGTTAGAACACAATCTGCGTAATCTAAGAAATTGGCTCACAAGGTATATTGTTTTTCAAAGATTTATTATGAGAACTTTGATAGTGTAACAGACTGTTAACAGCCGTGGGCTTACGGTAAAGATCTGAAGTTAAAGAGCCGTCTTCTTGTACCTTGATCGTCACATCTAGGAAATCAACTTGATGTTGTGACATCTGTGCAGTAAGAAAAATATTCATATCATTTTGATTAAGTTGTAAAATAAATGTGTCACATAATTCCCTGGGGCCATTCCAGATAATCAACAGGTCGTCAATATACCTATACCAACCCATTATAAGAGGCTGGTATTGGAGGAACTGGTCTCCAAACACAACTTCTCTTTCCCAGAACCCCAAAAATAAATTAGCGATGGCCGGTGCACATTTGGCACCCGTGGCCATGCCGCACACCTGTTCATAGAATCTTCCATTATCCACTTTACACCCGCCCGTGCGGATTTCTCCGTCCCTTTTTCCATCCTTTAACCCCCAGGGACGGAGAAATCCGTACTTTGCGCACTCCCGCCGCTGCCCGCGCTCCCGCTCGTAAACACGCCGCCGCCCGCTCAGAGATCAACGAACGGGAAAATACATTCCCGTTCGTTGATCTAAGCCCCGCAATGATCCGCTGCCGCTCGGCTGAGCAGCGCGATCATTGTGAGCAATAACAAACTCCCAGCCTCTTTCTACTTCCTGCAAGCGTCCGGAAGGACGCTTGCAGGTCGCATGAAACAAAAAGTTACTGTTGCCATCTTGTGGCCAAATAGTAAAACTACACCCTAAGCATTTTTTAGACACAAAGAAACTAGTTTTACACAAAAAATTAACTCCTTACCTCCCACACTCCCTAATTTTTTTTTTTTTGTAATTAAAAAAAAATAAAAAATTTACAATTTTAACAAAATACATAAATAGTTACCTTAGGGACTGAACTTTTCAAATATTTATGTCAAGAGGGTATAACACTGTTACTTTATAAACTATGGGCTTGTAATTAGGGATGGACGCAAAACTGAAAAAAATGCACCTTTATTTCCAATTAAAATATTGGCGGCAAACATTGTGATACGGACATAATTTAAACGGTTTTATAACGGGGGTAAATAGGCATATACATTTAATGGGTTTTAATTACAGTAGCATGCATTATTTAAAACTATAAAGGCCGAAAACTGAAAAATACTACATTTTTTCCCACATTTTTTCCTATTTTCCCATTAAAACACATTTAGAATAAAATTATTCTTGGCATAATGTCCCACCTAAAGAAAGCCTAATTGGTGGCGATAAAAACAAGATATAGTTCATTTCATTGCGATAAGTAATGATAAAATTATAGACGAATGAATGGAAGGAGCGCTGAAAGGTGAAAATTGCTCTGGTGGTCAGGGGGTAAAACCCCTCAGGTGGGAAGTGGTTAAAGATGAAGTAATTATGGCCCAGTACGAATTGTAACAACTGCAACAGAAAATAATGTAAGTGAGATTGTGAATGATCCTTCATATCCAGGAAGTAGCGAGTAGTATACAATGCCCACCGATGAGAGATATTAGTATACAAGGATTCAACGTCGCACGTGACAAGGGACGAACCAGGGGGAATCCTGATGTCCTCGATGATCCTAAGTAAGTCCAAGCTATCACGTAAGTATGAATCAAGGGCTATGACATGGCGTTGAAGAAAAAAAAATCTAAACAAGAACAAGCAAAGGATGTCAAGCTATTAATACCAGCAACAATTGGTCCACCAGGTGGGTTACTGACCATCTTGTGTATCTTAGGGAGCATGTAAAAAGTCGGTACAACTGGTGATTTAGGTAAAAGATATTCATACTCCTTAGATGTAATGATGCCTCTGGATTTAGCATCATTTAGCAAAGTCTCTAATTGTACATGATAATATTCTGTAGGATCACCAGGTAGAACCACATAGTTATTGGAGTTATTCAGTTGTCGATATGCTTCCTGTAAATACATGTCCCTTGGCCAAATGACAATGTTCCCACCCTTATCTGCCTCCTTGATAATCAGGTCCATGTTACTTTTCAAACTATCAATAGCTTTCCGTTCTTTAACCGTAAGATTATTAAAACGGTTATTTTGAGTGTTCATCCCAGAAATGGCTTTCAACATAACCTCAAAAAAGATTTTTATAGGTGGATAATTCCCAAACATCCTGGATCGTAGACTCACCACATCCTGATACTAAGAACACCCTTAAAATACGTATAAAACAACATCTTTCAAAAATCAGGTTGGCCCAGCGGGATTATGATGAGGGAAAAACACTGACTTCAGTGGCTGCACATTTTTTACAGTCACATTCTAGTTCATATGCAGGTTTGCAGGTAATAGGTTTGGAACGAAATGACTACTATTAGGGGTGGAGATATTGTGTCTAGGCTCCTACAGAGGGAAGCTAGGTGGATATATTTTTTGGAATCCAAATCCCCTCAGGGTCTCAATGAGGAAATAGATTTTTCAGGTTTTTTGTAATTATTATTAATGTCTTTTTTTTTATTTCATTATATATATAAAAATATATAAATTTTTTCTATCTATTTCAGTGCTAAATTAATGTTGGCCTTAGTGCCTTTGCATAAGTTGATTTCTATTTTTGTATTATGTATAGCTATCAGATTAAATGTGGGGGCATTAGCCCCTGTTCACCTGGGGACATGTGTTGGGCGCTTGTTGTGTCTGTGCTGCCGCCGTCTGGTTTGGCTGCCTTCCGGCGCCGCCCGCCCCCTCCCCTGGGCCTGGCGTGCGGGGGGGCGGGGCTTGGCGGACGCGCCGTGCGCGTCATTGGGGCGCGCTCGTCGTGTCTGCCCGCCCCCCTGCTCGCGGCGGCCCTGGGGTGGGGGCGGGCGGCGCCGCATCTGTGGTCTGATTGGTCGGCGGCCCGCACATAGCTGCGGCGCCATGTGTGGTGGGACACGCCTCCTGAAGAAGCCGGAAGAGCCGGCGAAATCGATAGAGGACGCCGTCCTCCGCCACCAGCACGCTGCCGCATCCCTCCCGCAGCCCTCCATAGCCCTGGGACTCCTGGTCACCACTGCCTCTTCGTCGCAGCCCAGCATACCGATTAGGAGCCAACAGGAACTACATACGCAGGACATAGTAAGAGCCCTGTGGGCACAGGCATCGCTCCTGCAAGGAGCTGCAGCATTTGACTATGCACAATCTCTACATGCTTTACATGCCTGACTCTGATGATTGATATCCTGCACGCTGTGCCATGCTGATCAAGCTGTGCTGCTGCTGCTTTGTTTGTCACATCTGCTTCATATGCCTGCTTTGATGTCTGATGGGCTGAACTTTATACATCTACTTGCCTGCACTTTGACTGGTACTTTTGCCATATTGATGGAATTGGCTAACTACATGTTGACCACCTATATCTATGCTTTTTTCAAGCTGGGCTGCTGCTAAATTCTCTGCTACACTTGCTACATGTGCCTTGCTCTGACCCCTGCTGGACGAAACCATACATCAATCTGCCTCAGTTTTGATTGGGAAACTTGCTATTTCCTTTGGGATTAGCCAAGCACGTACTGTATGAACACATGTGAGACTGTCACTCCAGTCTCACTTTGCCATCACATCACATCAAGTATAATACACTCACGCCTGGCTCATAAACTCTGGCCAGACATCAGTGTTCCAGTGAAAAATCCTTGGGAGATCAAGAGGCCAATCCGCAATGACAGAATTGCACTGATACTATCTCTAATCTCTGAGCTCAGACAGGCACCAACAGGAAACTGCACAGTTTCAACAAGATTTTAGTTGTATACCTTAGTGTAGCGGTGGGATCCGTGAGGTTCGGCGTATCTCTTGGGGGGCGGTGGGTAGGTTTGGGTGGCTGGCAGGCTGCTTGGCGGGGTTTGCTGCATATTTTATGTTTTTATATTAGTATTGAACAAAGGTTTTGTATATCTTTTGAATACGATTTGTCGGTTTGTATTCAGTCAGGTCACACCCCTCCTTTATTGTATCTCAAAGTGTTCATATATATATATATATATATATATATATATATATATATATATATATATATATATATATATATATATATATATCTCTATATATATATATATATATATATATATATATATATATATATATATATATATATCTCTATATATATATATATATATATATATCTATATCTATATATATATCTATATATATATATATATATATATATATATATATATATCTATATCTATATCTATATCTATATATCTATATATCTATATATCTATATATCTATATATCTATATATCTATATATCTATATATCTATATATCTATATATCTATATCTATATCTATCTCTATCTCTATCTCTATCTCTATCTCTATCTCTATCTCTATCTCTATCTCTATCTCTATCTCTATCTCTATCTCTATCTCTATCTCTATCTCTATCTCTATCTCTATATCTATATCTATATCTATATCTATATCTATATCTATATCTATATCTATATCTATCTATCTATTACACTATCCAGCAGTGCCTGGATAGTGTAATGGTTAAGGGCTCTGCCTCTGATGTAGGAGTCCTGGGTTCAAATCCTGGCTCTTCCTACTCAGTAAGCCAGCACCTATTCAGTAAGGAGTTCATTGGGCAAGTCTCCCTAACACTGCTACTGCCTACTGAGTTCGCTCTAGTGGCTGCCTCGCAAGCGCTTTGAGTCCGACAGGAGAAAAGCGCTATACAAAAAAAGGAATTAATATATATATATATATATATATATATATATATATATATATATATATATATATATATATATATATATATATATATATATATATATTAATTCCTTTTTTTGTATAGCGCCTTTCTCCTGTCGGACTCAAAGCGCTTGCGAGGCAGCCACTAGAGCGAACTCAGTAGGCAGGAGCAGTGTTAGGGAGACTTGCCCAATGAACTCCTTACTGAATAGGTGCTGGCTTACTGAGTAGGAAGAGCCAGGATTTGAACCCAGGACTCCTACATCAGAGGCAGAGCCCTTAACCATTACACTATCCAGCCACTGCTGGATAGTGTAATATATATATATAAAAATATATATATATATATATATATATATATATATATAAAAATATATATATATATATATATATATATATATATATATATATATATATATATATATATATATATATATATATATATATATATATATATATATATATATATATATATATATATATATATATATATATATATATATATATATATATATATATATATATATATATATATATATATATATATATATATATATATATATATATATAGAACACTTTGAGATACAATATATATATCATATTGCATTTTGCTGTATATAGGTATTGTATTTGTAATTGTATAGTTATTATATAAAGGTATTCTTGTTGATAACAGGGTGGCGATATATGGATGCTTGAATAATAGTGAATTTGCCCATCACCGCGAATATCCTTTGTTCCACCGCTCCAGCTTCTATTGTTAGCTGGAGCGTGTGTTGCTAAATGTTCCTTAGCGCTTTCCATATACTTACTCTTCCTGCGCTCCAAGGTGGTTTACTTCCTTTTAGTCTCTCTCCTCTCCACATTGGATGGCGGACTATGGGGGGATCCTCCTGCGCTCCAAGGTGGTTCACCTCCTCTTAGTCTCTCTCCTCACCGCATTGGATGGCAGACTATGGGCGGATCCTCCTGCTCTCCAAGGTGGTTCACCTCCTCTTAGTCTCTCCCCTCTCCGCATTAGATGGCAGACTATGGGCGGATCCTCCTGCTCTCCAAGGTGGTTCACCTCCTCTTAGTCTCTCCCCTCTCCGCATTAGATGGCAGACTATGGGCGGATCCTCCTGCTCTCCAAGGTGGTTCACCTCCTCTTAGTCTCTCCCCTCTCCGCATTAGATGGCAGACTATGGGCGGATCCTCCTGCACTCCAAGGTGGTTCACCTCCTCTTAGTTTCTCCCCTCTCCGCATTGGATGGCGGACTATGGGCGGATCACCTGATGCATGCTGGGCACCCACGTGACCACACTGTGAGCATCATAAATATACAGCGTTTTCGCCGATTACATGCAGGACCCCCCCTCCCCCGGGGGCCTCTCTTCATTTCCGGACACCTCCTTGGATGAATCCATACCCGGGTCACGTAAGCCTCTTTCCCCTGATGCCACATACACTGTTTAGTCTCAGCATCATATCACTCATTATTCAGCATCCACTCGTTGTACTTGGGCTGATCCTATATATTAACACTTTATGCACTTTTCCCACAGGTTGCTTTTTATGCTATTTGCACAGCTTGAATTTCTACTATTGATGGTATTTTTGTTTATTCCTATATGCACTTTAGTTTATGGCTGTCTGAACCCGGGTTCTACCCTTGTGGCGGCTCTTACTGAGCTACCCAGGTGTTATTATATGCTATTATAGCCTAGATTGTGTGTATGCCAATTATTGACTTATACCAATGAGATGAGGTGTCTGTTTTTTTAGATGTTTTTAATCATGTTTTCTATGGTGCTTTGTGATTATTAAATAAAATGGTTATACTTTCCTATAATATCATGGTGTGGGGCTATATAAAGTCATATCCCTCCAATTTACCAGATCAGGTAAATATCATGTGCCGCTCTGCATTACACTGTGGGAGTCTCAAACCAATGTGGTGCAACGCATATAATAAAAAAAAAAAAAAAAAAAAAACAGGGTAAGGGTTAGAGGAGGTCCTCTTCAGTATTTGTATATTAGTCTAGTGCTCCCAATTCAGGGAGGCCCTACCCAAAATTACTATAGATTTAAATAAAGGTGGTCCTACCTAGACCTATCATAGAATTGAGACCCTGTCACTGATCAGCAGGAGTATATACTGTCGCTATTAAAGTACATCTGTAACAAAAAAAACAGCCCATATGGAGTACTTACCTCGAGAAGGGGAAGCCTCAGGATCCTAATGAGGCTTTCCCCATCCTCTGTAGCCTTGAGGATCCAGCGCTGGTTCCCCTGAAAATTAGCCTAACAAGCAGCACTACGCAGGCACAGCAGCACATGGCAATATTTACCATCAGGGCCCCAGCGCAGGTGCAGTAGAGGCTCTCTGTTTGGGTTTGGCTTTTTCTGCCAGAGCCCAATCGGGTCTGCTCTGCTGTGCAGGCAAAGGCAACTCACACCAGTGCAGTAGAGCAGACCTGATGGGGCTTGGCTATTTCTGCTGGAGCCCGATCAGCAGTGGTGCTCAACAGAGCTCGAATATTCGAGCTCTTTTTCAGCTATTCGAGCTTGGTATTCGAGCTCCGAATAGCTGCAGCTATTCGAATGGGCTATTCGAGTAAACTCGAATAGCTCATTCACTATTCGCGCTATTCGAGCAAACAGCGCTATTCGAGCTCGAATACCGAGCTCGAATAGCGTCATAGCCCAGATTGATGTCCTTAGAGCCAATCAGAGGGCTCCTAGGCCCTCTGATGGCAGCCAATCACAGAGGGGGACCCTGCCCAGCCCCTACCCTATAAATAGCGGCCGCCATGTTAGGTTTTTCCGTCCTTGCCTGAGACTTGTACAGAAAGAGATCTGCTCCTTTGTGCTTTGGCTTAGCAAGTGCTTTATTGTGGTCATACACCTAGCGTTTTTGCTCACATACACCTCCTATATACACCTATATTGTTGTTCGTTAGATAGACATTGTATTTTAGTTAGTAGCTTGTGTGTTACATAGAGACAGCTGCTGCAGGCTTTCAGCTTTAGGCCTCAGGGCCTGCCTGTGTGGGCAGCTGTTCTCTCCTGTCCTCTGTGTTAGTTTATTTCTCATCTATACCAGTATTTCTGCTGCTGTCCTTTACTAGTGATTGTATTTTATACTGTAACTGTACTAGTCTAGGACAGTCACTGTCACTGTTTGTTCATAGCTCCTGCGTTTGTGCGTGCACTGTCTGTAGTGTACACACACTCTATTTCCTTCTGATTACTAGTACTGATTATTGTAATTTCTAGTTCTTACTGTTACTACTTACTACTAGGGACACTGTCACTGTTCATAGGCTAGCTCCTGCGTGTGTGTGTGCGTGCACTCACTGCCTGTAGTGTACACACACTCTATTTCCTTGTGATTACTACTGATTATTGTAATTTCTAGTTACTGTGCTATTGGAAACACTCACTGTGTTCACTGTTCACACTTACTGATTACCAATACCGATTATTGTATTTTGTATTTGTACTGTACTAATCACTTAGCGATCTAATCACTTAGTGATTAGTGTCACCTCACCCACCAACCCACTCCATTAAAGTACCCCACTTTTTCACCCGCCCTTTAAAAAAACTTTAGTGTTTACGCCCAAAACATCTAAGATGTCTGGAAGTGGCAGCCAGCGTGGTTTGGGCAAGGGGAAGGGCAGCAAGGGAATCAGGAGGAGAAGGAGCAGCATTGTGGCAAGCCGCGCCACCATGCACAGTTCCGCAGCAGCAGCAGCTGCATCAGTGGCTAACATTCCTCCTATAGCCACTGGCCGTGGACGCCTTGGGCGCCGCCCAGCAGGAGCATCTGCAACTCACGCTGCAGAGACACAGCAGCAGCAGCGTGTAGCACCTGCTCCTATTTTCCTCCAGCCGGGTCGGAAACGTCCCATTGAGGAAAAGGATGCATCCACTGTGGTGCAACTGATGACGGAGGATGAGCAGCCCGCCATCAGCTCTGCACCTGAGGCCTCCACCCTCACCACCACCACCACTACCACCACCACCCCTGTTCGCAGCAGCCGCCCAGCAGGGCCTGGGGAGGAGGCCAGTTTACCGTCAGTCGCCGACCTGTCACTCAGCAGTCTTTTGACCCCAGGCACCATCAGGGTATTGTCTGCTGTTGTTGGCGATTTTGAGGAGGAGATGCTGATGGGCACTTTGGGGGAGGAGGGATTGGACAGCAAGACTGTGGCGACAGTCAAGCAGCCCATCCATGCATCAGGAGAGGAGTTTGGGGGGTCATCATCCCAGCAGGACATGTTTCAGGAGGGGGAGGATGATGATGATGATGATGATGATGACGTGGTGACAGACAAAGACTGGGTGCCGCCACCCAGAGCCGGGACAAGTACTTCCAGCACCCAAGGCTGAGACACCAAAGTGCGCCCCTCCATCCTTCCCACCCCAGCCGTCACACACTGATTGCTATTAGACTAAGAGGCGCCACAGGGCCCACAACCTCCCCAACACCTTAATCTCTAGTTATCTGGCTTGCAGTCACTGCCATGTATCCCCTTTTCTTATTTATTTCTGCTTCAAACGCAATTAGGAATGACAGCTGAATGAATTCTGCGCCCCCTCCTACACTGCGCCCTGAGGCTGGAGCCTCTCCAGCCTCTGCCTCGGCCCGGCCCTGCCGCCACCACCAGCACCTGGGGATGTCATCATCAGCAGCTCTGAGGAGGAGGAGGAGGAGGAGGAGGAGGAGGATGCGCTTGTGGGCCTTGCAAGGAGGCGCATCATTGCAAGCATTGGCAGCAGTAGGCAGGTCCCACAGCCTGCTGGTGTCTCAGGCTCAGCAGCAGCAGCAGCATCTGCCAGTACAACCACCAGCCGCACCCAAGCCCCCCCCCCCCCCCAACCACCACAGGGAGACAGGCAGCAGCGGCTCCAGGCCGTAGGGGGTTGTTTTTGTCACCAATCTGGCGATTTTTCACCATGCCCACAGTGTACAGCAAGTACGCCACTTGCAACCACTGTCAGCGGAAGTTGAGCAGAGGTGCAGACCCCTTAAAGTTCAGCACCAGCTCGCTTATCAACCACCTTGCTGCGAAACATTTCCACCAGCATGAGGAGTTCCAGAGGCTGAAGGCATCTGGTGCTGGCAGTGGCACCACACCCATCACTGCACAGCCTTCAGCAGCAGCAGCAGCAACAGCAGCCACCCGCCCTCCTGCTCCTCCAGCAGCACCAGCAGGAGTGCGGAAACGCACTGCTCCTCCCCCCTCTGCAACTCCTGCCGCCGACACTGAGGCCTGTTCTGGCAGCCAGTCCTCAGTGGCCTCCTCTGCTGTGTCCGCTGATTCCCGTGCCAGCAAAAGGCCACGCCAGAGCCTTTTGAGCGAGTCCTTCCAGGGGGTGGTTAGGGCTCTGCCTCCCAGCAGCCGTCGCGTGCGTCAGCTGAACGGCTTGCTGGCACGGGCCATGTGCTCCCAACTCCTGCCGTACACGCTCGTGCAGGAGGGGAGCGACATGCGTGCGCTGCTTGCTTGTGCAGCCCCAGACTGGCAGCTCCCCAGCAGACACTTCTTCGCCCGCAAGGCCATTCCTGCACTGCACCGCTTTGTGATGGCCAATGTGGAGCGAGGGCTGGAGCACGCGGTTAGTGAAAGGATCCACGTCACCATGGACTCCTGGAGCAGCCGCTTCGGGACAGGCCGCTACCTGTCCTTCACTGTCCACTGTGTCAGCTTGGTGAAAGGGGGTGAGGATGGGAGAGCAGCAGCGGGCACAGCAGCAACACAGTGGGTGGTGCCACCCCGCAGGGTCAGGGGAACTGCAGCAGGTTCCTCCGATCCTCTGCCATCCTCCGGCACACCTGGCCAAACCCCCTGCCTCAGCAGCAGCGTGAAGGCCCGCCACTGCCAAGCGCTGCTGCACTTGGTCAGCCTTGGGAAGACCAAACTGACGGCAACCCATGTGTTGGCCAAACTCCAGGAGCAGGAGAGGATTTGGCTGACCCCCAGAGGCCTCAGAGTCGGAGAGGTGGTTGCCGACAATGGGGCCAATCTGGTTGCCGCAATTGACAGGGGAAACCTGACCCACATCCCCTGTCTTGCCGACGTGCTGAACCTGGTGGTGCAGAAGTTCTTGCGCACCTACCAGGGGATGGGCGAACTGCTGGAAACGTCAAGGAACGTTGTGCGTCACTTCCGGCGCTCGGCTGCAGCGTGTGCGAGCCTGGAAGACGTGCAAAAGGAGCTGGAGCTGCCACGCCATCGGCTGATCATTGACGTTCCAACTCGCTGGAACTCCACCCTGGCGATATTGGAGCGTCTGGTTGAACAGAAGCACGCTGTCAACCAGTACCTTGCCCTGGCCACTGTTTCCGCCGCTCAGAGAAGGGACAAGACCAGCAACATCCCGTCCATCGTCCCCGATGATGACTGGAGGCACATGCAGCAGGTGTGCTTAGTGCTGGCTCCCTTTCTGCAGGCCACTAACATGGTGAGCAGGGACCATGCTATGGTCTGCGAGTGGGTGCCCCTGGTTTGTCTGCTGAACAGGGCCCTCGATGCTTTGCTGGAACAGGGAGCGGCAGCCTTGGACCAGCAGGAGCGGCATGCAGCTGCACAGTCCACCTCTGAGGGGGAGGAGGAGGAGGACTTGGTGGAGGTCCCTGACCTTGCTGCTGATACGGGATCAGCACAGTGCAGCTGAGTTGGTGCGGGGTGGAGAGAGGATGAGGATGAGGCTGAGGAAGGAGAGGAGGATGATGAGGACAGCACTGCCGCCGATGTGCCAGCACACGTGGCCCGCCTCTTCCCAATGGCAGCGCACATGCTGACGTGCCTGCGCAGGGACCCCAGGGTGATCCAGATGAAGCAGAGGGAGGACATCTGGATCAGCATGATGTTGGACCCACGCCTCAAGGGGAAGTTGAGCCAGTTCCTGCCGCCTGCAGGAGGAGACCCAGCGCAACAAATAAGGAGCTTGCAGCAGGACCTTGTTGAGCGCTTGGAGGAAGCCTTCCCCCAGCCTTCCACCCCCACTGTCCAGCAGCCAGCACAGAGGCAGCAGCAGGTGCCTGCATCCAGCAGCAAGCGCCCCACAGACCTGCTGTCTCTCAGCAACGAGCTCTACAGGACTGTAGAGGCTCCGGCAGCAGTGACTAGAGAGGAGGTGCATGCAGCAGCAGCATCCTCCTCCGGTCACAGCCAGCGCCTGACCCGCATGGTGGCTGACTACATGGGGTCCTACAGCGGGCTTGACAGCGATGCCCCTGTTGATTACATGGAGTATTGGGTCAAGCGGCTGGAGATCTGGAGGGAGCTGGCGCAGTACGCGCTGGAAGTGCTGTCCTGCCCCCCTTCCAGCGTGCTGTCCGAGCGCTGCTTCAGTGCAGCTGGTGGCGTGGTCACCGAGAAACGCTCACGTCTGTCTCACAAGTCTGTGGACAGACTGACGTTTCTCAAGATGAACCAGGCGTGGGTGGAAGGCGAGTTCCTGGCCCCTGTTGTCGGCGAGAGGGGGACATGAACTGGCTGCCGGAAGAACCATCGTTAATGTGCCTTACCACCCTGTACCACCTCCTGGCTCCTGCTCACTAAGCCAGCCTGGTTCACTTTGACTATTACGTCGCCTGCAGCCACACATTTTACATCTACAGTGGGCAGCTGTGTACTGCCCTTCTGCTGTCTGTCTGTGTTTCCCACTGCCAGGGTACACAGATTTTACCTTCTGCTGCCACTCTGCCACCAGCTATTACGTCAAACAATAGCTATATCTATGTAATTTGCTGTAAAAAAACTAAAAAAATGTAAACCATTAAAAAATTTTTTTTTTTAATTTTTCTGAGGTGCCCGGGTTGAAAACTGTGTTGTCCCAGTTGTGTATTGGACACGATGTGGGCTGCACAACCGCTGTCTGGGACCTCCTGTTGTGTTTATTTACAGCCCTGGTATCACCGCTAGGTACCAGGGCTATTATGTCACGCTGCCTACCTACCTGCTGCCACACTCACACTACTCCTCCATTCCTCCTGCTGCTGCTGCTGTCTGTCTGTGTTTCCCACTGCCAGGGTACACAGATTTACCCTCCGCTGCCACTCTGCCACCAGCTATTACGTCAAACAATAGCTATATCTGTGTAATTTGTTGTAAAAACCAGGGCTATTATGTCACGCTGCCTGCCTCATTGACTGCCTGCTGCCACACACTCCTCCTCCTCCTCCTCCTGCTGCTGGATTTACCTCCTGCTGTCTGTGTGTTTCCCACTGCCAGGGAGCACATACAATGGCGCTTCCAACATGCGTGCGCCACCAGCTATTTATTACGCTCAAAAATAGCTGCATTTCTTTAAAAAAAAAAATATAAAAGAAGAAGAAGATATAGAAAAAGAAGAAGAAGAAGAAGAAGAAGAAGATATAGAAAAAGAAGAAGAAGAAGAAGAAGAAGAAGATATAGAAAAAGAAGAAGAAGAAGAAGAAGAAGAAGAAGAAGATATAGAAAAAGAAGAAGAAGAAGAAGATATAGAAAAAGAAGAAGAAGAAGAAGATATAGAAAAAGAAGAAGAAGAAGAAGAAAAGAAAGAAGAAGATATAGAAAAGAAGAAGCAAAGAAGATATAGAAAAAGAAGAAGAAGAAGATGAAGAAATAGAAAAAGAAGAAGAAGAAAAGAAGATTAGATAAAAAAGGAAGAAGAAGAAAAGAGAATAAAAAATAGAAGAAGATAAAAAAGAAGAAAAGAAGAAGAAATATAGAAAAAAGAAGAAGAAGAAGAAGATATAGAAAATGAAGAAGAAAAGAAGAGATATAGAAGAAAGAAAGATAAAAGAAGAAAAGAAGAAGAAGAAATATAGAAAAAGAAGAAGAAGAATGAAGAAGAAGAAGAGATATAGAAAAAGAAGAAAAGAAGATATAAGAAATAGAAGAAAGAAGAAGATATAGAAAAAGAAGAAAAGAAGAAGAAATATAGAAAAGAAGGATAGAAGAAGAAGAAGATATAGAAAAAGAAGATAGAGAGAAGAAGATAGAAAAAAGATATAGAAAAAGAAAGAAGAAGAAGAGATATAGAAAAAGAAGAATATAAGAAGATATAGAAAGAAGAAGATAAGAAGAAGAATGATATAGAAAAAGAAGAAGAAGTAAAGAAGAAGAATGATATAGAAAAAGAAGAAGAAGATATAGAAAATAAGAAAGAAGAAGAAGAAGATATAGAAAAAGAAGAAGAAGAAGAAGAAGATAGAAAAATAAGAAGATGATAGAAGGAAGAGATATAATGAAGATATAGAAAAAGAATAGAAAAAGAAGAAGAAGAAGAAGAAGATATAGAAAAAGAAGAAGAAGAAGAAGAAGATATAGAAAAAGAAGAAGAAGAAGAAGAAGATATAGAAAAAGAAGATATAGAAAAAGAAGAAGATATAGAAAAAGAAGATATAGAAAAAGAAGAAGAAGAAGAAGAAGAAGAAGATATAGAAAAAGAAGAAGAAGAAGAAGAAGAAGATATAGAAAAAGAAGAAGAAGAAGAAGAAGATATAGAAAAAGAAGAAGAAGAAGATATAGAAAAAGAAGAAGAAGAAGAAGATATAGAAAAAGAAGAAGAAGAAGAAGAAGATATAGAAAAAGAAGAAGAAGATATAGAAAAAGAAGAAGAAGATATAGAAAAAGAAGAAGAAGAAGAAGATATAGAAAAAGAAGAAGAAGAAGAAGAAGAAGATATAGAAAAAGAAGAAGAAGAAGAAGAAGAAGATATAGAAAAAGAAGAAGAAGAAGAAGAAGATATAGAAAAAGAAGAAGAAGAAGAAGAAGATATAGAAAAAGAAGAAGAAGAAGAAGAAGATATAGAAGAAGAAGAAGAAGATATAGAAAAAGAAGAAGAAGAAGAAGAAGATATAGAAAAAGAAGAAGAAGAAGAAGAAGATATAGAAAAAGAAGAAGAAGAAGAAGAAGAAGATATAGAAAAAGAAGAAGAAGATATAGAAAAAGAAGAAGAAGAAGAAGAAGAAGATATAGAAAAAGAAGAAGAAGAAGAAGAAGAAGATATAGAAAAAGAAGAAGAAGAAGAAGAAGAAGAAGATATAGAAAAAGAAGAAGAAGAAGAAGAAGAAGAAGATATAGAAAAAGAAGAAGAAGAAGAAGAAGAAGAAGATATAGAAAAAGAAGAAGAAGAAGAAGAAGAAGAAGATATAGAAAAAGAAGAAGAAGAAGAAGAAGAAGAAGATATAGAAAAAGAAGAAGAAGAAGAAGAAGAAGAAGATATAGAAAAAGAAGAAGAAGAAGAAGAAGAAGAAGATATAGAAAAAGAAGAAGAAGAAGAAGAAGAAGAAGATATAGAAAAAGAAGAAGAAGAAGAAGAAGAAGAAGAAGATATAGAAAAAGAAGAAGAAGAAGAAGAAGAAGAAGATATAGAAAAAGAAGAAGAAGAAGAAGAAGAAGAAGATATAGAAAAAGAAGAAGAAGAAGAAGAAGAAGAAGATATAGAAAAAGAAGAAGAAGAAGAAGAAGAAGAAGAAGAAGATATAGAAAAAGAAGAAGAAGAAGAAGAAGAAGAAGATATAGAAAAAGAAGAAGAAGAAGAAGAAGAAGAAGATATAGAAAAAGAAGAAGATATAGAAAAAGAAGAAGATATAGAAAAAGAAGAAGATATAGAAAAAGAAGAAGAAGAAGAAGAAGAAGAAGAAGATATAGAAAAAGAAGAAGAAGAAGAAGAAGAAGATATAGAAAAAGAAGAAGAAGAAGAAGAAGATATAGAAAAAGAAGAAGAAGAAGAAGAAGAAGAAGAAGAAGAAGATATAGAAAAAGAAGAAGAAGATATAGAAAAAGAAGAAGAAGATATAGAAAAAGAAGAAGAAGATATAGAAAAAGAAGAAGAAGATATAGAAAAAGAAGAAGAAGATATAGAAAAAGAAGAAGAAGATATAGAAAAAGAAGAAGAAGATATAGAAAAAGAAGAAGAAGATATAGAAGAAGAAGAAGAAAAAGAAAAAGAAAAAGAAAAAGAAAAAGAAGAAGAATATACAGTACTGAACAAAATTTTGGACACAACTTCTCTTTCCACCTTTTTTTTTAAAGGAACATCCCCACATAATCACTTGCTGTTACTTGGAAAAAAAGAGGTTTCTTGCATCATTCACCCTCAAAACAAGTGTTGGAAGCTATTTAAGGCCAATTCGAATAGTCAGCTCGAATAATGAGCTCGAATACCGACTCGAATAGTGAGCTCGAAGTCCGAGGTCGATTCGAATAGTAAAAAATATTCGACTCGAATATTCGACCGAATTCGAATAATTTACTATTCGAATTCGACCAAACTCGAATTATAAAAAGGGGTATCCGAGCACCACTACCGATCAGAAAACTTCTACTGCCTCTGCACTGGAAGCCAAAATATCGCTAAACATGGAGTTCAGAGGCAATCTGTGCTGGATCCAGGAGGCAGAAAAGTACTGAGGGGTAAGCATCTCCCAAAGTTAAGTACTCCATTTTTTTTCCAACCAATAGTACCATGCAACATACTAACCAAGACATGGACAGGGCTCAGCAAACAATAGTAAAATGCAACGTACTAACCAAGACATGGAAAGGGCTCAGCAATCAATAGTACTACACAAAGTACTAACCAAGACATGGACAGGGCTCAGCAACTAATAGTACCACGCAATGTACTAACCAAGGCAGGGACAGGGCTCAGCAAACAATAGTATCACACAACGGACTAACTAATTTTTGGGAGGTGCCTTGTCACAAGTTAGCAGAAATTGATTTTTATTGTTTTTTTTTCCACTAAGTGTCATTCAGTGGTGCTCACCGCCAGGTCGTGATCACGCTTACGCGTGGATTCACGACCATTTTGACGCATTCCGCCTCGGACACGCTAAGCCGTGAATAGATTTTCAACCACGAAAATCTACTTCGGCTTCGCGTGAATGCGGACAGAAATCCGCATTCACGCTCGTGAAACCCGGGGCTGAAGTCGTGGTTTGCGGAAATGCGTCAAACTATGCGGAAGTGACACATTGCAGGCCAATCAGAGTGCCCCAGCCAGGCCCTAGCAACCAATCACAGGAGGGGAGCTATGCCCTCCCCTCCTGAATATAAAGCGGCGGCCATGATGGAAAAGCTCTGTCCTTGCTACTAGACTGTGGTGCTGAGAGGATTATCTCCAGGCCATTGTTGTTTGAGCAAGTGCATTTATTGTGTTAAAAACAAAGCGTTTTTTTTGCTAACACTGCTCTTATACTGTACACAGTTAGCTAGTCAGTGAGTGATTGCTGTAGTTAGTTGTAGTCAGTGTAGTGTAGTGGGAGTGTGGGAGTCTAGTGATTATTTAACTGTGTGTAGTGCTGTGCAGGCAGGTTCAGTGCTGCAGTGTAGTGGGAGTGGGGATTATCTGTGTGTAGAGTGCAGGCAGGCAGGTTAGTGCAGCTGCAGTGTTCACTTGTATATTCCAGTGACAGTTATACACTTGTACTATTTGCAGGCAGCCAGTCACACCGCCGGCGCCGCCACTCTCTGCCAGCGCTGTTCATTCATTCTGTCAGTGACCTTGTGCCGTGCCCAGTGCCCACTGCTCGCTCGCTCGCTGGCATATGAGCATCTCATTACACAGTGTGACATCCTTGTGTGCCCACTGCATCCTTCAGTGACCTAGTTGTATATCCAGTGCCCACTGCATCCTTCAGTGACCTTGTACTGTGGCCACTGCATCCTTCAGTGACCTAGTTGTATATCCAGTGCCCACTGCATCCTTCAGTGACCTTGTACTGTGCCCACTGCATCCTTCAGTGACCTTGTACTGTGCCCACTGCATCCTTCAGTGACCTAGTTGTATATCCAGTGCCCACTGCTGTGCCCACTGCATCCTTCAGTGACCTTGTACTGTGGCCACTGCATCCTTCAGTGACCTAGTTGTATATCCAGTGCCCACTGCTGTGCCCACTGCATCCTTCAGTGACCTTGTACTGTGGCCACTGCATCCTTCAGTGACCTAGTTGTATATCCAGTGCCCACTGCTGTGCCCACCGCATCCTTCAGTGACCTTGTACTGTGGCCACTGCATCCTTCAGTGACCTAGTTGTATATCCAGTGCCCACTGCTGTGCCCACTGCATCCTTCAGTGACCTTGTACTGTGCCCACTGCATCCTTCAGTGACCTTGTGCTGTGCCCACTGCATCCTTCAGTGACCTTGTACTGTGCCCACTGCATCCAGTGATTCATTACTAGCAACATGTCTGGCAGGGTTTCGCGGGGTGAGAGGAAAGGGAGTTCAATTGCCTCAGCCACTTCTGGGACTTTCTGGTCCCCGTGTGGTGGTTGAGCAAATGGAACCTGACGTACTCATGGACATCATGACTTCCTCCCAGACCTCTACTGTGAGCACCACTCCAAGCCTGCCATTGCCACTAGCAGCACAACAACAACCACCAGCAGCAGCAGCAGCAACTGGCGCCCCGGAGACCTGAAGAGCCTAAGCAAGAGCCTGTATGCAGTGCAGCAGCCCAGAACAGAGGTGCCCGCCACAGCATCCACCACCAACCAGCACAAGCAACGACTGACCACCATGGTGTCTGACTATATGGGGTCATCCAGCGGGCTCAATGACACCGACAGCCCCGTGGACCCCTTGGAGTACTGGGTCAAGAGACTGGACATCTGGAGCGAGCTTTCCCAGTACGCCCTGGAACTCCTATCCTGCCCTCCTTCCAGTGTCCTCTCAGAGAGATGCTTTAGTGCGGCCGGTGGCGTGGTCACAGAGAAGCGCTCTCGGCTCTCCCACGCCTCTGTGGACAAACTCACCTTCCTGAAAATCAACCAGGCTTGGGTGGAAGGTGAGTTCCTGGCCCCTATTGTCGGACACAGGGGGACATGAAGTGGCTGCTGCATGTGCTGTTGTTAACTATGCCTGCCTTTATAAAGACAGTTACTACCTGCCTAGTGCCTACCTTGGTTAATTTTTTGGTGTTATGGTACTACTACCAGTAAGTTGCCATGGTCCTCCTGAGCTGCTGAACTGACCGCCCGCTTTGTCCTCCTGACTCAGTCGCTACTACACTCTGCGTTCACACTGCCCGGGTCACCGGGTGCATTTAATTTTTTGGCCAGCACTATGACGCTGTGCTGCTACTACTACCACCAGTATGTTGCCGTGGTCCTTCTGTGCTGCTGAACTGACCGCCCACATAGTCCTTCTCCTGACTCAGTCGCTACCACCACTGCACTCTGCGTTCACACTGCCCGTGTCCACTGACAACTCTGCTGCGATGTCATTGCTAATTGCTGCAAAAAAAAAAAAAAAAAAAAAAAAAAAAAAAAAAAAATTTACAAAAACCTCTCTGGAGCCTTTTTGCCGTCAGCCACTCATCCTCCTCCAGCGGTACCTTCGCCGCCAAGTGCCATTGGAACTCGCCTTCACCTCTTTGACTGCTTAACGCGTATATCCCTTTTTAAAACCACTTATTACCAATTAATAGCCCCATTTAAAGTGTTGATTTCACTTTAACCACTTCGGGACCACAGTCTTTTCGCCCCTTAAGGACCAGAGCCTTTTTCTCCATTCAGACCACTGCAGCTTTCACGGTTTATTGCTCGGTCATACAACCTACCACCTAAATGAATTTTACCTCCTTTTCTTGTCACTAATACAGCTTTCTTTTGATGCTATTTGATTGCTGCTGCGAGTTTTACTTTTTATTATATTCATCAAAAAAGACATGAATTTTGTCAAAAAAATGACTTTTTTAACTTTCTGTGCTGACATTTTTCAAATAAAGTAAAATTTCCTATACATTTGAGCGCGAAAGTTATTCTGCTACATGTCTTTGATAAAAAAAAAAACATTCAGTGTATATTTATTGGATTGGGTAAAAGTTATAGCGTTTACAAACTATGGTGCCAAAAGTGAATTTTCCCATTTTCAAGCATCTCTGACTTTTCTGCGCACCTGTCATGTTTCATGAGGGGCTAAAATTCCAGGATAGTACAAATCCCCCCCAAATGACCCCATTTTGGAAAGAAGACATCCCAAAGTATTCAGTGAGAGGCATGTTGAGTTCATAGAAGATTTTATTTTTTGTCACAAGTTAGCGGAAAATGACAGTTTGTGACAAAAAAAAAAAAAAAAAAAAAGTTTCCATTTCTTCTAACTTGCGACAAAAAAAAATGAAATCTGCCACGGACTCACTATGCTCCTCTCTGAATACCTTGAAGTGTCTACTTTCCAGAATGGGGTCATTTGTGGGGTGTGTTTACTGTCCTGGCATTTGGGGGGTGCCTAATTGTAAGCACCCCTGTAAAGCCTAAAGATGCTCATTGGACTTTGGGCCCCTTAGCGCAGTTAGGCCGCAAAAAAGTGCCACACATGTGGTATTGCCGTACTCAGGAAAAGTAGTATAATGTGTTTTGGGGTGTATTTTTACACATACACATGCTGGGTGGGAGAAATATCTCCGTAAATGACAATTTTTTTATTTTTTTTACACACAATTGTCTATTTATAGAGATATTTCTCCCACTCAGCATGGGTATGTGGAAAAATACACCCCAAAACACATTATACTACTTCTCCTGAGTACGGCGATACCACATGTGTGGCACTTTTTTGCACCCTAACTGCGCTAAGGGGCCCAAAGTCCAATGAGTACCTTTAGGATTTCACAGGTCATTTTGAGAAATTTCGTTTCAAGACTACTCCTCACGGTTTAGGGCCCCTAAAATGCCAGGACAGTATAGGAACCCCACAAATTACCCCATTTTAGAAAGAAGACACCCCAAGGTATTCCGTTAGATGTATGGTGAGTTCATAGAAGATTTTTTTTTTTTGTCACAAGTTAGCGGAAATTGATTTTAATTGTTTTTTTTCACAAAGTGTCATTTTCCGCTAACTTGTGACAAAAAATAAAATCTTCTATGAACTCGCCATTCTCCTAACGGAATACCTTGGGGTGTCTTCTTTCTAAAATGGAGTCATTTGTGGGGTTCCTATACTGCCCTGGCATTTTAGGGGCCCTAAACCGTGAGGAGTAGTCTTGAAACCAAATGTGGCAAAATGACCTGTGAAATCCTAAAGGTACTCATTGGACTTTGGGCCCCTTAGCGCACTTAGGGTGCAAAAAAGTGCCACACATGTGGTACCGCCGTACTCAGGAGAAGTAGTATAATGTGTTTTGGGGTGTATTTTTACACATACCCATGCTGGGTGGGAGAAATATCTCTGTAAATGACAATTATTTGATTTTTTTTACACACAATTGTCCATTTACAGAGAGATTTCTCCCACCCAGCATGGGTATGTATAAAAATACACCCCAAAACACATTATACTACTTCTTCTGAGTACGGCGATACCACATGTGTGACACTTTTTTGCAACCTAGGTGCGCTAAGGGGCCTAACGTCCTATTCACAGGTCATTTTGAGGCATTTGGATTCTAGACTACTCCTCACGGTTTAGGGCCCCTAAAATGCCAGGGCAGTATAGGAACCCCACAAGTGACCCCATTTTAGAAAGAAGACACCCCAAGGTATTCTGTTAGGAGTATGGTGAGTTCATAGAAGATTTTTTTTTTGTCACAAGTTAGCGGAAAATGACACTTTGTGAAAAAAAAAACAATACATATCAATTTCCGCTAACTTGTGACAAAAAATAAAATCTTCTATGAACTCATCATACACCTAAAAGAATACCTTGGGGTGTCTTCTTTCTAAAATGGGGTCACTTGTGGGGTTCCTATACTGCCCTGGCATTTTAGGGGCCCTAAACCGTGAGGAGTAGTCTTGAACCCAAATGTCTCAAAATGACCTGTGAAATCCTAAAGGTACTCATTGGACTTTGGGCCCCTTAGCACAGTTAGGCTGCAAAAAAGTGTCACACGTGGTATCGCCGTACTCAGAAGAAGTAGTATAATGTGTTTTGTGGTGTATTTTTACATATAACCATGCTGGGTGGGAGAAATATCTCTGTAAATGACACATTTTTTTATTTGTTTTACACACAATTGTCCATTTACAGAGAGATTTCTCCCACCCAGCATGGGTATGTGTAAAAATACACCACAAAACACATTATACTACTTCTCCTGAGTATGGCGATACCACATGTGTGACACTTTTTTGCAGCCTAGGTGCGCTAAGGGGCCCAACGTCCTATTCACAGGTCATTTTGAGGCATTTGTTTTCTAGACTACTCCTCACGGTTTAGGGCCCCTAAAATGCCAGGGCAGTATAGGAACCCCACAAGTGACCCCATTTTAGAAAGAAGACACCCCAAGGTATTCCGTTAGGGGTATGGTGAGTTCATAGAAGATTTTATTTTTTCTCACAAGTTAGTGAAAAATGACACTTTGTGAAAAAAACAATAACAATCCAATTTCCGCTAACTTTTGACAAAAAATAAAATATTCTATGAACTCATCATACACCTAACAGAATACCTTGGGGTGTCTTCTTTCTAAAATGGGGTCACTTGTGGGGTTCCTATACTGCCCTGGCATTTTACGGGCCCAAAACTGTGAGTAGTCTGGAAACCAAATTTCTCAAAATGACTGTTCAGGGGTATAAGCATCTGCAAATTTTGATGACAGGTGGTCTATGAGGGGGCAAATTTTGTGGAATCGGTCATAAGCAGGGTGGCCTCTTAGATGACAGGATGTATTGGGCCTGATCTGATGGATAGGAGTGCTAGGGGGGTGACAGGAGGTGATTGATGGGTGTCTCAGGGGGCGGTTAGAGGGGAAAATAGATGCAATCAATGCACTGGGGAGGTGATCGGAAGGGGGTCTGAGGGGGATCTGAGGGTTTGGCCGAGTGATCAGGAGCCCACACGGGGCAAATTAGGGCCTGATCTGATGGGTAGGTGTGCTAGGGGGTGACAGGAGGTGATTGATGGGTGTCTCAAGGTGTGATTAGAGGGGGGAAATAGATGCAAGCAATGCACTGGCGAGGTGATCAGGGCTGGGGTCTGAGGGCGTTCTGAGGTGTGGGCGGGTGATTGGGTGCCCGCAAGGGGCAGATTAGGGTCTAATCTGATGGGTAACAGTGACAGGTGGTGATGGGGGTGATTGATGGGTAATTAGTGGGTGTTTAGAGGAGAGAATAGATGTAAACAATGGATTTGGGAGGTGATCTGATGTCGGATCTGCGGGCGATCTATTGGTGTGGGTGGGTGATCAGATTGCCCGCAAGGGGCAGGTTAGGGGCTGATTGATGGGTGGCAGTGACAGGGGGTGATTGATGGGTGGCAGTGACAGGGGGTGATTGATGGGTGATTGACAGGTAATCAGTGGGTTATTACAGGGGAGAACAGATGTAAATATTGCACGGGCGAATTGATAAGGGGGGGGGGTCTGAGGGCAATCTGAGCGTGTGGGCAGGTGATTGGGTGCCCGCAAGGGGCAGATTAGGGTCTAATCTGATGGGTAACAGTGACAGGTGGTGATGGGGGTGATTGATGGGTAATTAGTGGGTGTTTAGAGGAGAGAATAGATGTAAACAATGGATTTGGGAGGTGATCTGATGTCGGATCTGCGGGCGATCTATTGGTGTGGGGGGGTGATCAGATTGCCCGCAAGGGGCAGATCAGGGGCTGATTGATGGGTGGCAGTGACAGGGGGTGATTGACGGGTGATTGACAGGTGATTGACAGGTGATTGACAGGTGATCAGGGGGGATAGATGCATACAGTACACGGGGGGGGGGGGGGTCTGGGGGGGGGGGGTCTGGGGAGAATCTGAGGGGTGGGGGGGTGATCAGGAGGGAGTAGGGGGCAGATTAGGGACTTAAAAAAAAAATAGCGTTGACAGATAGTGACAGGGAGTGATTGATGGGTGATTAGGGGGGTGACTGGGTGCAAACAGTGGTCTGGGGGGTGGGCAGGGGGGGGGGTCTGAGGGGTGCTGTGGGCGATCAGGGGGCAGGGGGGGGGAAATCAGTGTGCTTGGGTGCAGACTAGGGTGGCTGCAGCCTGCCCTGGTGGTCCCTCGGACACTGGGACCACCAGGGCAGGAGGCAGCCAGTATAATAGGCTTTGTATACATTACAAAGCCTATTATACACTGTTGCAGCGGCGATCCGGATGCCAGTAACCCGCCGGCGCTTCCGAACGGCCGGCGGGTTACGGCGAACGGGGGGCGGAGCCAGTCCCCGGCGGCTGATCGCGTCACGAATGACGCGATCGCCGCATAGCCACTCCCGCAGCCGCCCCCGCCGATGGGCGTATTGCGGTCGTTTGGGACCGGTCTTTGCCGCCGCCCATCGGCTGGGGGCGGTCGTTAAGTGGTTAAAATCCATTTTCTCTAGAAAAAAATTTTTGGGGGGAATTTTTTATGTTGAAGTTATGTTGCCCCTTATCACCTCGATAATCCATGCTATTTGGGGGACTGTAGCATGTATGGGGGCTTTGTTATTAACGTTAAAAGAAAATCCGCCTCCGGGCGTGAATCCGCGCGTGATTACGCCATTCACGGGAAAAAATCCGCGTGGTTGCGTGGACGCGGACGAAAATCCGCATGCGGCGGGGCCGAATGCGGATTTTTTTTTGCAACCACGCGGATTTCCGAATTCGTGGATAAGGCACATCCGAGCATCCCTGGTGTCATTTTCCACTAACCTGTGACAAAAATAAATTCTTCTATGAACTCACCATACTCCTAACGGAATACCTTGGTGTGTCTTCTTTCTAGAATGGGGTCATTTGTGGGGTTCCTATACTGCCCTGGCATTTTAGGGGCCCTAAACAGTCTAGAAACCAAATGCCTCAAAATGACCTGTGAATATGACGTTGGGCCCCTTAGCGTACCTAGGCTACAAAAAAAGTGTCACACGTGGTATCGCCGTACTCAGGAGAAGTAGTATAATGTGTTTTGGGGTGTATTTTTACACGGCACTAAAGTTACTCCCTGTGCCTGCTATAGCCGTAGTTCCTATACACCCCAAAACACATTATACTACTTCTCCTGAGTACGGCGATACCACATGTGACACTTTTTTTGCAGCTTAGGTGCGCTAAGGGGCCCAACGTCCTATTCACAGGTCATTTTGAGGCATTTGGTTTCTAGACTACTCCTCATGGTTTAGGGCCCCTAAAATGCCAGGGCAGTATAGGAACCCCACAAGTGACCCCATTTTAGAAAGAAGATACCCTAAGGTATTCCATTAGGTGTATGACGAGTTCATAGAAGATTTTATTTTTTTGTCACAAGTTAGCGGAAATTGATATTTGTTTTTTTTTTCACAAAGTGTCATTTTCCACTAACTTGTGACAAAAAATAAATTCTTCTATGAACTCACCATACTCCTAACAGAATACCTTGGGGTGTCTGCTTTCTAAAATGGTGTCACTTGGCGGGGTTTCTACACTGCCCTGGCGTTTTAGGGGCCCAAAACCGTGAGGAGTAGTCTGGAAACCAAATGCCTCAAAATGACTGTTCAGGGGTATAAGCATCTGCAAAATTTTGATGACGGGTGGTCTATGAGGGGCCGAATTTTGTGGAACTGTCAAAAGCAGGGTGGCCTCTTAGATGACAGATTGTATTGGCACTGAAGTGCAGGAAGCGCAGGATGTTCTCAAATCATGACCTGGACATGGCAGCAGAGAACATGGGCATGTGATGTATTGGGTGCATAGACCAATAAGACCGCAATACATTCTTTTTGACTAGACCCATGTTAAGAAGAAGGCCCCCAAAAATGTTATGTTCGGAAACTTGGAGTGGTTTCCACCAAAAAGGCTAGGCGTGGTAGCTTCTTGGATTGGCGGTTGCGTATTGTGTGGCATAACGGTTGGTCTCAGCCACAATTAAGTCGTAGAGACCAGCAGTGATCAGGAAAAAAAATTTCTGTCACTGCGGTGGGGCGGGTGAGGGTTTGGCCAGGTGATCAGAAGCCCGCAGGGGGCAGATTAGGGCCTGATCTGATGGATAGGAGTGCTGGGGGGGGGGGGGGGTGACAGGAGGTGATTGATGGGTGTCTCAGGGGGTGATTAGAGGGGAGAATAGATGCAATCTGTTATAATTTAAGTAGGCCTCAGTTATTTGGCCTGAGTTTAGGTAAAAGGCTTGTCCGTAGAGTATGCCTTTAAAATAGAATTTCTTGTGATGCAGGCATAAGCATATCAGTGTCTGCTTGAATAACAAGCAGATACTGAGAACATGTTCCTAAAGGAAGGCCACAGGTTTCACTGACCTCAACATGTACACCACAAGAACAGTAAACATAGGCCATATTTACAAAATACCACATTCTTGTAAGTAAGGCAAAAGCATCATTAAATATTAATCGAGTCGGTGTGTATTATGACACCACGAGGGGCTAAGCCAATAGTTCGGTCTGGGGGGTGGCTAAGATGAGGACACATTTAACCCTTTCCTGGTCGGTATTAAAGGGCCGGGTGGGCGAACGGAGCTCACTCTGCTTCCTGCTATCTAGATGCTGACTGGAGCCTCTAAGTATTTTCATTCTATATGTAATCTGATATAATGTATGCTGTACACAGGTAGTCTAGATGTAACTTAGAATAGACCTAAGAGGACCTGATTACAGTCACTAGGAAGGGAATCAAGAAGCTGTAACGCAACATGAAGATTGGCTTGGCTAGGATATGATGAACTGTATCTATCTGTATTTCGGTTTCCTGAATAAA